>NW_010110183.1:0-19949 GCF_000699245.1 Pterocles gutturalis | reverse complement strand
TCCCTGGAGGTGTTCAAGGCCAGGCTGGGTGAGGCTTTGAGCAACCTGGTCTAGTGGGAGGTATTCCTGCCCATAGCAGGGGAGTTGGAACTAGATCATCTCTAAAGGTCCCTTCCAACCCAAACCTTTCTGTGATTCTATGATTCTATGATTCTATGATGATAAGGTCCAAAATTGTACAGAACTATATGGTTATTCTGTGTTTTTGGTCTAAATCAGATTTTTACACATAATTAATTGTTAATAATTTTATTTCTTCCTGTTTACCTCACTGTTATAGAACACGATTCTTCAGGGTTTTGTGTCAGAGAAATTTCTCTGCAACCAGCTTCTCTCTGCAGACTAAGCTAATTAAATGAAACAGAACAGAGATTTCAACCCTAATAAATCTGACTCTGTATTAAGACACTGTGCCACTTCTAGAGCTCTTTCAATAAAGCCAGAAGGGATTGATCCTAAAGACTTTTTAATCATTGTGCATGACATCAGAGATATTTTTTCAATCCTACCCTATCAAACTGATTGCTTAAATATTAAAATCTACATACCCTATAATAACTGGTATGAGTTTGTTAGTGCAAAAGACAATTGACAGACTGTCACATAAACTTCATACTATTTTTTTATTTGAAGTAGTATCACGAGAGAGACTGATTTCCATTTCTGCAATATTCAGTAGATCATGAAATATAATCACAGTATGTAAAACAGAAAGTGTTGCCCCAAAAATAATGTACATTGATTTTCGTCCTGCTGATTTTACAAAATTACATTCAAGACACACTTGAAAAGTTTCTTGTGAGTTTTACTTTTTATTTCTAGTGTTGATTAGCTTCACATTACCTTATATTTAGCTTCCTTTTGATGAGGAATAGCAGACCTACGGTACATTCTCATGAAACTGAGACACCAACTCCATAAACTTTTAAGCAAGTGGTTAACTTTTGGCATCTGAATATCCTAAAGATTTTAATGATATGACCATGTTAAATGTATTCATTAATCAATATTTTCAGAACTAGTGACTAATTCTATACATCTTTCTTAGGTATGCATCTTTTAAGCAAGTGGTTAACTTTTGGCATCTGAATATCCTAAAGATTTTAATGATATGACCATGTTAAATGTATTCACTAATTCTATACATCTTTCTTATGGTATGCATTATGAGCTTAGTGATGTCAACATTCTATCTGGAACAAAGCAATTAACATAATTACATATTCATTTTGTTTCTTATTAAGGTTGCCCATCTTAACAGTGCAAGTGATCCTTAATATAGGTCTTTTAAAGATTTTAGTCCTTTAAAATCCAGATCTCCTACATCTGAAAAACTGAAATTAGAACTCGAATTCTGCCCCAGGTAAAGATACCTTTCAAGTCTGCAAACGAAAGTACTTAGGATTGGGGATTTTTTTGTCTTTCTTTCCTTTCCTTTTTTTTTTTTTTTCTTTGGCAAACATTGCTCCATGCTTCTGGAAGCAATAGTAGCAAGAAGGTTGGGATGATATTCCCACTGTTGAATTGAGGTTACTAACAGTTTTTCTGCTGTCCTGTAAGTCACTTGCTATAGAGGACAAAGTTGTAAACCCAGTGAGAATCCTTCAGATGCTAAGTGAAAGGTTAAAACAGGCTATAGAAAATAAATAGCTAAACGGTTCCTGTGGGAGATTTCTATGCACAGTATGTTCGTGAGATATGAGTTTCCACAGCAACCACAGATTCAGTATCAGAACACAACCCTCCTACATCATGCTATATTGCCTGTGATTCCTTATGCCTAGCTAGTGTATTTGTATGGTCTCCTCACCTATTATGGTACTGAATAGATTTTTCACCACTATGTGCGTTACTTTAAAAGTGGATTTCTAAGGTACCTCACGAGCCATAAGAGCTGTTGAAACTATGTAAGTGACTGGTAGGTACACATCAGACAAACCAACATGTTAATGACCTTGACAATTTCAGGAATAGTTGTCTTTACATGAGAATGAATTGATTTTGAATAATTTCTGCAGGTTGTTATTTTATCAATAATGGGGAGTTAGGAAAGGTTTGATTTTCTTTCCTTTCTTCTTATTTATTTTTCCACACATAAGAAATGTTATCTGTAGTACTACAAAAATGGTTTGTTTTGTTAATATACCCTCATCTATTTCTGCATCAGGGAATGGGAGGGTAGCCACTTATAAACAACTTTAGAAAAGAGATTTCTGGGAATGCCATTATTTATATAATTAAAAGTTCGAAGATCTTTCAAACAATTTCTTATTTTAAGCGGTATATAGTTCCAGAGCCTGCGTATAAGTTTGTATACTATATCAATAATAAAGCAAACGATTTATTATTGTGCTGCACTATCACCTAATATCCTGTCATCAAAGTTGCTTTGCTATGTGGGCTTATATGAGGAGATGAACTTTTAACCGAAAGCTTTCTTTCTAAACAAAGAGAAAAACAAGGTGTGGTTATTCCTGGAACACAGTTAAGTGAAGCAAATGAAAAGAAAAGGCTTATAATCTGTCTTGCTCCAGTTAGAAAAAACACTTAAGCATTTGCTGAACTCAAAAAAAAAAAAAAAAAAAAAAAGGATTTTTTTATTAAAATGGTTTTCTTAAGATTTGACCTTGAGTGTGAAGCTTATTTTAGTTGCACAGGTGAGTTTGATGCTCCCTGCTTAACATAAGTGCTTGGGTCAGATTGGTGTGTACATTAGATGGTTGACTGTTGTATAAATTGCAATTACCTATTAGAGATTGGCACTGAAAGTCTTTGCATGATCACAGAGTTATCTCTGTCTCTTGTACCAGAGTTTTTCTACATAGCTCCATTTGTGGAGGATAAACAGAGAATTAAGACACATTTAGCTGAAAAGCTAAAAAGATTACTAGGAAAAAAAAAGTTAAATAGAAATAGGGATTGATGAATCATAATATTTCCCTTAAGCTTATTTGCTTAGACATATAATTAGTAGGAAGTGAGGACGCTTCTTTGCAAAGCTATACAACAGTTCATATGGGTCCGTGAAATGGATACACATATTACACAATGCAGAAGCAGGTTCTTTTCTTTTGCTATGGTTCTCTTCTTTCTGAAAACGCATTGTGTTCTAGTGGTGCTTCACAGAATCACAGAATCACAGATTCATCACATGATTTTCCTCCAAAACCTAAAAGTAGATAGGAAATCACTGAAAATCAACAAGTGTGATCAAGGTACCAGCAGTAATATTTGACAAAAAAAAAAAAAATTAACAACAATAATAATAAAGACTTTTAGCTTGACTAATGGCCAAACCTAAACTGTATATTGCCACTAGAGTAATTGGTGAACGAAGTGCTCTAAAAGGCACAGAAAGCAACAGTATCAGCATACATATGCAGCTAATCACTAATTTAGAAAATTAATTTTTTTAGCAACTATGGGTAATAAAGGAATTGAGGTCCTTGTAATTTCAAACTTACCATAGAAAAAATAGCTCATAATTATTTTATCTTACATTTTAGTCACTCTGAAGAATTAAAAGGAGAATTATCGGACAAAAATTACTTCAATATCTTCTCTTCCATGGTATAAAATAAGTTTGTGGGAAAACCACACAAATGAGACAACAAAAAGAGTTATTTCTCAGTTCTGTCTCTTCTATAAATCACACGCTATATTCTGTGTTTTAGAAAGGGTAATAAAACTGGGAAAGGATGAGGAAATCTGTAAGAGATCACAGACTGGAAACCACCATGAAGACACAAATTATTCATATGCTATTTCAAAGAAAGGTAACGACAGGTAAAACACAATATAGCTCACCAAATGTTGCTATAAAGGAATGTAAAACCAAAGACATAATATAGAAAAAATACAATAGAAAAATTTGGCAATTGGTAAAACAAAAGTTCCCCTCAAAATCATAGGAATATATTCAGAAAAATTACAGCTTTGGCAGCAAAGTTTATATTAAAACAGATTTGATCAAAGGAAGAAATATTTATGCAATTCATTTATGAATACTTTGTGAGTTTGTCCACCATACTGTGGATGAAACAAGTCTGGTTTCTGAGAACCAAAGAAAGATGGAATAAAGACTTTTGAACAAAGAAGAGTACAGAAAACAAGTGTTTAGGCCTACAGAGGCATCACATTCAACTGAGAAATGAAATGACCTTTTCTTAAAGGAAGAAACAACCAATACATCTTTCAAACCCCATGCACATTACTGAAACACTAAACGTATTTGTCTGTTGCCCTAAGACAAAATATAAGTATTTTTTTACAACTAATCTATTTAGTTCCAGATCTAAACTTGTTGAACTGTGAAAACTGCTATGGATGTGCTATAACATCCAGCACATACATTTTAAAAAAATAATTAATTACTAGGGATCAATTTTATTAAATTTGGGGTAAAACAGTGAGTTTCAGTCTACTAAAACCAAAGAAAGATGTAACTCTTATACACAGGCTGGGTAATTTTTCATAACAGAAATCTTTTATTTTGCTGGTATATATTTCTGTATGCAGTATTTATAATGTATGTGCAAATGTATTATTATATTTTATTTCTTGTTTTTTTTTTTTTCATTGAGTAATAGTGAAAATAAAATTATTTTTTCCTATGAACAGGCTTCTAAGATCTCTGTGCCTGAGAAGTTTTATATACAAAAATGATTGTTGTGGGCTCTACCCTGAAAAATCAGACTAACGATTAAATTTATCTAAGATTAGTCACATTTTCTTTAGTTGTTATTTGCAGATGAATTTTAGTTGCCTTTTTGTCAATCTTTTATTAAACATCTTTCCTTTTTAGAACCTGTTCAAAAGGTTGCTGTAAACATTCAGGTAAAAAGTAAAATTTTTTCTTCATTCTGTTTTGTCAAGCTTGAATGAAGCTTAAAAGCTGATGTCCTATTTCTAAAGACACAAAGAACAGCAGATTGCCAGAATTGCATAGATCACATCTGCATGAAATAAAATGCTAAGCAATATTCCTGCATAATGCTCATCGCATGATACAGTATTTAAACAAAGTTTTCTTTTGTTATTAAATTTGAGTTGCAGGTAGGCTTTGTGTTCATATCATGGAGATGATCCCCTGGTGATGGCACCCACTTTTGTACAGTTCTGTATGCACTACAAAGACTGAGCTAGGCAGTGTGCATTGCATACATTCTGACTAAGATAAGCCAAGTGAAACAAAACATCTATTTTTCAAAGTCTTTTAGAGCCAGTAAAGATTTAATCAGCTCATATTGATTATATGGCAGTGTGTCCTGCTTCTTAATGACTAAGTCTGGTAGATTTTCACTTTATCAATCAAGGCAAAGGAATATAATATTTAAAAATAAAGAGACCCGGCTTGCTTTTATTTTTCTTTACACGTGTTTTGTGTTTTGAAAATACTGTAAAGAATACTACTTTGGAGATAGGATAGCAGAAAAGTCAATCA
Source organism: Pterocles gutturalis (assembly GCF_000699245.1). NCBI lineage: Eukaryota > Metazoa > Chordata > Aves > Pterocliformes > Pteroclidae > Pterocles > Pterocles gutturalis. The sequence continues at coordinate 14,506 of NW_010110183.1, read as the reverse complement.
AGTTTATAATGAGCCATTAACAATAAAATTAAAACTAGCATCAATATAAAGTAACACATAGAATCACAAATGTTTCAAGAAATACTAACAGTTACTGAACTTTTAACTTGTGCCTACAATTTAATTTATTTCACTGGGAACAGCTGCTACTGAACAGACAGCTAAAACTTGCTGGGATTTATCTTCTACATAAGATTTATTTATTTACTTTTAACAAATTAGCAGGAATATAGGCAGTGGTATTGCTGAAAGACTTCTAGGCTACAGTCTCCTGTGACAGAACTGGATTGCAAACTTTAATTATCTGTTCTGAAATGCTATACTATCAACAAATATAAGAACTGTGGAAAGTAAATCAGTAAGCTCTCTTAGTCAGGGTTATTCTTCCCCCACTTCTGGGACTATAGGCGTATTGCTCCATGTGCAGACAAAATTGAAATTCAGTAAGTAATGCTCATGTGTTTTCATATTTGGCTTCTAGGTGTCCCTAGAATTATTTAGCTATAGATAGTAGTTGCTCTCAGATGGACTTGGAATCTCAAATGAAAGCTATGCTTCTGGTGTCCAGGAATACTGATGTTCATGTTTTAGGTTTACATTTTCATATGGAAAATTATACTCTGCCCCTTGCCTTCCTCACTCTGTTCCCTCCACACTGATTTATTCTGAAGGTCAGCCTTGGAATAGGAATTTCAAACTCTTCAGATGAGATAGAGAAATTCTTGAGAGGACTGTTTTACACATTTCAGAATAATTTACACTGTTCAAAGTATGAGATGTCCAAAGATATTTTCTGTGGAATAACTCCCATCTGGGAAAATCCCAAGGAACTGTAAAGACAGCTGAGCTCAATCCCACCCCGTGTTCCCACAGTAGCTAATGGAGCAGAAATGCATTTTTTCCAGAAATCTCCACCTTGTAGTTGGTGTGGAGATTAGTGCAGTCCATACCACAATGACACGTACCAGTTCACTTTCAAAGATAAGTAAAGAACTACCCCTTTCCTTGTTTTGTCTGCTCTCTATTTCAGGTTCATTTTACTGTTTCTCTTTCTGTAGTAGTATCTTTAAAAGAATAAAATTCAATCTATAAAATTCAATCTAGAATTAATGTTCTGTAGTATTTCCATTGATGATTGTTTTTCCAAGTATATTTAATATGCTTATCAAAAGGATGTCTAGCAACACATACCTAATTTGTATAATGAACATTCTGTTATTTAGTTTTTGTGTCAATAAGTTAGTATGCACATGACTTGGCCTTATTTAACAGTTTTTCTCCAAGAAAAGAGGAAATACTCCAACTAACTTTGAAAAAAGAACTAGGGAGGAATATCCTTAGTTTATCATGGGGTTTCATCCCTGTAAAAAGCAATGGAGTGTACTTAAGCAGTCCCACTGAGGGAATATTTTGTGGAGAGTTTGCAGGATTATAGGAGACGGAGTAGAAAGGGAAGAAAAATGCTGTACACTCTTGTGCAACACTGAATGAAGCTGAATTAGAACAGTGAATGTTTAAACACACATATGCACAAACATGTAGATGATTTGGTGAATTCTTTAAACAAATTCAGACAAAGAAAAGGAAACCAGCTGCTGCTACATCGTCCCTGAAGTATTGCTTTGGAGAGTAGCCTCCCTCTACCCATGTACTAGATTCTGAGTGTTTCCCAGTGGTCTTTAGACTTCTGGCCTTTTAATGAATTTTATAGTAGAAGCCTGCTCAGTATTTTGTGGATACTTGTTGCTTGAAACTCTTTCATTTGTTCATGTCACATTTGTTTAATGGGATTTATTTTGGATTAGGGCATTATTTAGGTAGACTACGAACTGAGAAAACTATTAATGTAGTAACAGCTGTCCTAGTCAAGGGCCAAATAAATCTTAAAATAACTCCACTGAACACCAAAAAAGTCCAGAAGGATAATATTGTGCACTTTACATGAGGTCAGTAAAAGACTCATGCAGGACTTACTTTAAAAAAAAAAAAAAAAAAAGTTGTTAGTTTAGAAATGACCTTCCCATGTAACTGCACATTAATTCAGATGTTATTTATAATTTTGGAAGTTTAGAATTAAAATAAGGATTGTGTCCCCAGCTTTTTTAGTGCTATGCTGATATATAAATTCTCTTCCTTAGAGATTTTTTTTGAACAGAGAGCATATAAAGAAAAGAAATTAATGAAAATGTTACTGTCACTAGATCTGAAAAGTATCTACATATGGCTGCAATAAAAATGGAGGAATTCTGTCCTCTCAAACCTTGACTGACCAAATTTTGAAAGTATTGAGCAGCTGGATGCCTACCCATGTTGAGGAACACTCTCTTGATGTCTAGAGGCCTGGTGCTCCCTGTATCTGGTGCTCTCTGTAGGAGAAGAGTGGAACCTTCTTGAATTTAACAACAGAAAGATTGAAGCATTCAAACCAAAATGAAGAGACCTCTGGATCAAAAGAGAAATGAATCTGTGTCTTAAAGGTGGAAGATCTAGGCAACACTGGGAGCAACAAAGTGTTCTCAATCCATTGTATGAGAGTGATAACTAAATAATCTCTGAAGTTGAGAACGAGAACATATAGGGGTTGTCATAGGTGCTTGAGAAGGAAACATTTCCATTTCCATGTTTAATAAATGTCTAGCTACTTTTTATTAGGAAACCACTCTCAGAAAACTAATTTAACCACTATACTTCATAATGTCTATTCTACAAATCAAGGATAAATAATTGTTCCATGCAAATTAATAAAACTGTAATTACTGCAATTATGTCTCACACAGTTGGCATTAGCTATTGGTAGAAGCTATGTGCAAGCCTTCCAGCTGCAACTATTGTGTGCATTGAATGACAGAAGGACCCACTGAACAGTTCAGCAGAATCATGTGTGAAGGAGTGCATTTGTTTGACCAAAAGAAAGGCATATTTTTCCTGAGGGACTACAGTTAAATCCTTCCAGTAGCATTGTATCAGCATAGGAATTACAGAAATCCAAATAAATTGCTAAAAGTTACTGGAAAATGAATAATTTCTAAGGTTTAATGACATGTTAGTGAGTGAAAAAGTGAGGAGACTGTAAAATATTCTAAAGGTAAAGAATAACTTGCTATTTCTGAGGACTAGTCTGGTGGGGGTAGCTTACAGGACAACATTCAAGTGAAAAAAACTGTCAAGAAAGACAGCCCTACCAGAGGGGATGCTTTACTGGACCTCTTGGTCACCAGCTCAAGTGAGATAATCAGAGACATCAAGACTGGAGGAAGCCTGGGCTGCAGTGATCACGCACTGATGGAGTTCACAGTCCTGAGGTAAAAGGGTCAGGCAAAGAGTAAAGTCAGGACACTGAATTTTAGGAAAGCAAACTTGCAATTAGTCAATAGGACTCCTTGGGAAACCGCCCTCAGAGACAAGGGAGCAGAGCAGATCTCGCTTATACAGAAAGATGGGGACAGACTTTTCAGTAGGGCCTGTTATGACAGAACAGGGGGTAATGGTTTTAAACTAAAAGAGGGTAGCATTGGACTAGATAGAAGGAAGACATTTTTTATTATGAGGGTGGTGAAACACTGGAAGAGGTTGCCCAGAGAGATGGTAGATGCGCCATCCTTGGAAACGTTCGAGGTCAGGTTGGACAGGGACTTGAGCAACCTGATTAGTTGAAATGTCCAGCTCATTGCAGGGAGGTTTGGACTACATGACCTTTGAAGGCTGTGGCCAACACAAACCATTCTATGATTCTATGATTTTATGATTTTATGATAGTATCAAAAGCAGAATTGGAAGAACAGAATTAATAACTAGGGGAAAAAAAAGTCTTAGTGAAGGCCTCCTCATCACTGGAGTAACTGTAGGTGATCAACACATACAAAAGTATTTGGAACTGTCCTGTTTTGGCAGTGGGGTTGAGCTGATGGAATACTACTGATTGTTCAATTTCTTGAAGAACATTCATGCTGTTTTCTTCATCTCTTCCCTTCTCTCTTTCTCTCCTTTCTTCTCTCCCTCCTCCTCCCTTTCCCCTGCTCTTCCTCTCTCCCCCTTGCCTCTCACTCCTTTCTTCCTTCCTCTCTTCCTTTCTCCCTGTCTCTTCCTCCCTCCCTCCCTCTTCTCTCTCTTCCTGTCTCCTCCCCCCCCCCCCCCCCTTTTCTCCTTCCCCTCTCCCCTTCTCTTTTTCTCTCTCTTTATCGTTACCCTTTCAAACAGATCAACACATTTATTCCCTCTTGCTCCTTCTTGTGGTCCAGATACTTTGACAGCCACCATCCCAAAGTAAATTCCTCCAGCCTTTTAAAAACTGTAGATTTGGTTGCTTGTGGTGGTTTCGCGTTTTTTCAGCCCCACTTGGCACACTGGGATCTCACAGCTATCCAGAATCTTTGTCTTCCACTATTATTATTTCCTTCCATGGAAAAAAAAATTACTTCCTTCTACTATGCAATTTCCTTTAGCTGTGAGATTAAAACATAAATCTTCAGACTCTGGCTTTTAGACAAATCAAAACTAATGGATTTACTTTAAACGCTGTAATAACAGTGTGTTAAAAAAATAATTTAAAAAAAATTGTTAGAACCTATTACTCTCTGCCAGAATGGCCTTGGTTACTTCTAAAAGCTCTGGAGTGCACAGATAGCTAAAGATATTTCTGGATAGTCCAGGTTGGCATGACTTTTCAGAGATTTCCTTCCATGGATTCTTTGATGAGATGTCAGCAGTTATTGGAGATTTTTTTTTTATGTGCTGCTAATGCAAAAGTAAGCTGCTACCAGCTGTGACCAATTCAAGAATCTGTGCTTTACCATCCTCCTGTCTGTCAATATGTATGTTAGATAGTGTCATCAACAGAAACATATGATGGTCAGAAAATATAGGACTCTTTGTGCCCAAATTTAGGATCAGATGCTCAAATTCAGGCCTTTCTTACTTCTGACAGAATTGAAAGAGCACTGCTTCACTGATTCTAATGCAAGTTGCCTCAAGAAATTAAGCATCACTAAGAGTCTGATCAAGGAGTCAGTAGGGATGACAGTAACTTGAACAGGGTGTTGATGATTCTGTCATCTTATATTAAAGAAATTGAAGGTAAATCACTTACAGTATTAAACTGTTAAATTCTATGTAGCATACTGGTTTCCTAGGAAGTGATTAATGAGTTAGAGTCTGAAGCAATCTGTTAAACATGGACACCTTTGGACATAAACTCACTGTGCTGGGAGAAGACTACCAATAAAAACTGAGGTAATATTCCTTTTTTTCTCTTATCCTGCCTGTATTCTGATGGTTGTTTCTGGAAGTAACTAACAAGAAGATAAATTTGGCATAAATTGAACCAGATATTTTTTCCACAAAATTCCTCCATACCAGTTCTGGAATGGCAGGTTATGAAATATTTTGATATACTCAAATAGATGAAGCAAATCAAGTATGCCTGCATTCATGCTCTGGCATTGATATTCTTGGTCTTATCAAAACATTTTTCCACATATCAGTTCCTTCTCAAACTTGGATGGCAGGAGTGCATCCATCTCCGTGAGTCCCTGTTCTAAATGGAATTCTCTAGATATTCATTTAACAGAAATTAATACTGCAGCTATAAACATAACATGCAGCTATGTAATATATATATCACTATGTATGCAATAGCTACTTGTCTTCCTCAATGTGAAGTGGAATGAAGAAAATGTATTGTTCTAAAGATACGATGAAAGAACCAAAAAATACACACAAAAAAAAAAAATAGAATGGAGGAGATGAAACTAGGCAACTAAAATTTAAATTTCAAAAGGTTAAAAATTTTTTTTGAAAGTATCTAAAAACAGGGAGACAATTAACAAGCATACATACACAGGAAATTCACAAATATTACTTTATTTCTTATATTGTATTTAACCAGTACTATTTAGCAAGTATCTAAAATGTAAGCTCAAAAATGAAAAGAGCACTTTAGTTCTATTATTTTATCAAATTTCACTTGGAACAGTAAAGACAATTTTACAAAAGAATCTTATCAAACAAAAAGGTAGTTATGTAACACCTAAATAAGATCAGCCATAAAGGAAAGCTAGAGTAGGAAGCATGGGTGAAACATTCATTACCATTCATATTTATGCACAGATGGGGCTGACATAGCAAAAGGGTTATGATTGCTCTCTGTTTCAAGACAGAAACAATTTCAAAGGTGCAGCACAATTCTTAGGAACTGAAGATCAGGCAGCAATCAGCCATAAATGACAGAGTCTGGCAACTAATCTATTTTAATTAATGAGGGAAGATGACATAGAATAGAAAGTAAGGTGCGTATTTTAGGAGGATTATTTTGAGAAGTTAGGCACACTATAGAATTTCAGCGTTAAGAGTAATAACAGTAGCTTTATTATTAGACATAAACTATAGCTATTTATTATCACAAAAAAAAAAAGCAGAGATTAATATGGTATTTGCCCAGTCACTGAAGGCAATACATGCATCCCAGTTACTGCAAGTTTTTATTAACTATGACAACAGAAAAGCTAATGAGAAAAAACTGTTTTGCAGAGGAATTCCTGTAAACTCAGGAGGACTACTAAAACCTCTCTTCAAAACACACCCGATATTGACCATGGGACCAAGAGAGTGATCATTAAAGTACTGATAAGATTGGAGCAGCAAAATCTAAGCTTTACTGAGGTACAGCAACAGCACTCATATTTAAAGTTTCTAGAGAGGCAGGAGAGGACTCCTCTGACTTATAAGTGCTCTAGTCCAGATATCCCGTATTTCTCCAAATTTTTGGAGCCTCTTCTTTTAGAGAGATATGCATGAGTGTGTGGTCATGCACATGCAAATATCCATGCTTGTGCACTGCAAATGTAGAATATAGAGATTTATTAAATATTTTTTTTCTTGGAGTACTGGGTCATAAAAATAGTATAAAAATACTTACATTTTATCTTGGAACAAGTTTCCTATTCCATCACCCAGCCAGTACTATAGACTCATGGAAGACAAAGTTTCTGCTTCAGAGAAGCAACATTTTATTTTATGTTTGAGAACTTCGAAAATTCTGAAATTTCTTATCAGATGATCATTCTGATCACTAAACCTTCCTGCTTACAAGCAGAGAGGGTCATCCAGTAGAGTCCCCCCGCATCTGTATTGGTTCTACATTTCTCCCAGACTGAAGCTCGGTTGCCAAATTGCAGAGAAAGGGTTGTGCATCGCTTGTAAATCAGTGGAAAGATTCAACAACATTTCAATGAAAACAAGACACACAGTTTAATCTTAGTTTTTTTTTGGAACTATATTTGTCCTTTTGAATTTGGCTGCATGGAACTGGTTCCTGAAGTGATAAGCATGGGTTGGAATGGTAAAAGACAAAACAAGGCTTTTCTTTTCTTTTCCGTATTTCACCATTGCAGCCCATACTCATTTGTGCGTCACTTTGGGAACCTAGGTGTCCAATGCTAAGGAGAAGAAGCCAGAGATAGACCATGGGAATTACACATTGCAGTCTGCTGACAAAGGAGGAGGAAGAGAGACATTGAAGACAGAGGAAAAAGAAGAAGGAGAAAAAAAAAAAAAAAATCTCTGGTGTGAGGAGACTGAGCACCAGGGTCAGCTGCAGCCATAAATTTAGCTTCTGTAGAGGTTTACTAAATATATATATACAAAGACAAAAATAGTTCAGGGGATGAACTCTTCTTATTTCAAGCCTTTGCAGATCGTTGATTCTCTAGGTATATCACTTTTACGACCATCATCTGAAGTAATGCCACTCACCTTGAAACAGCTGGTCAAGCTTTTTCTCCTGAAGGCTAGATGATGCCCTTTTATGATTTTTTCAGCTTCTCTCACTGTTTTGTTTTTTCTTCCCTCACATACACAGGTGGGCATTGAATGAATTATTAGAGAGAGGATTGCTAAGAAAGAGTTTCAGATAACTAGGAACTAAGAAAAAAACTTCCCTACCCCCCAAGGATGTGAGGTTTTTTTTTCTCCCTCTATATAAAAACATGCCTAACCTTTCTGACTTTGTAGACTCCTAAAGTGACCATCAACCCCACTTCAACATTGGGATGACTCTGAATAAAACAAGTCTTTCACATCTTCAAAATGCAATTATATTTCTTCTGTAATTATAATACAACTTTCACAACCCAGAAATGTTGACCAATAGACAGGGCAGCCACTTGTATCTAGTGGGACACACAAACAGAGGCTCAGCAGACACTCCTGATGTCTCTCCCCTTGTGACTTCTGGAAACTAACAGAATTTTAGCTTGCTTTCTCAGGATTTTGAGGCATGAAGTGTGAACCTTGTCAACAAACTAACAGTTCCCTATGGCACATCCCAGCAGAGAGGACTGCTCTAGAGAAAATGAGCCAAGAACGGTAGGTCAAGGGAGAAAATAAGAAGACAAAATAGCTGTTTCTTTTACACTTAATATGTTAAAATGTAGTGCAGATGCAAAATATAAAAGAAAAAAAAGAACAGGTTTTACAGTATATTGGGTGTTCAGCTCCTACTTTATAGATATTAGAGTTCCTTCTTTGCTTTCCATATTGGCAGTAGTTACCAGCAGCTAACTGCTTAATTAGTTATTGGCCTGATCATTTTGCCAATGAGCCAGACACAGTGGCTTGGTGAAGCATCTGGTGCTTGTTGCCAGCCTCTCTCCAGGCTCTTCAAATGCAGAAGTTCTCTAAACAGCTCCCAGCTGCAGCAGCAATCTTCACTGTGATAACCATTGTTTCGCAGCAGCTGTGGGAGTTGTGCTGGGGGACTTTCAGTAAGCCCAAACATGTTCTAAATGGAAGGATTTCAAATGTCATGCCTGTTCACCCAGGAGTTCATTCACTTAACAACTTCTGCTGCAGGCTTATGTCCTGAGGGCTCTTGTGCCCTGAAACTGCCAGCACAAATGGAATATGGAGTCCTTTTGTGAGCTCAGCTGAACATTTGATGATCTTGGAAGATTGGTCCTGTGAGCTGGTAGCCCCAGGCATTTTAAGTTGCACACCAGAGATTTAAAACAAAACAAAAAACCTCACCTCCAAACCAACATTTAAAAAACCCAAACAAACGAAAACAACAACAACAACAACAATAAAAAAAAAACAAAACAAACCAAAAAAAAAAAAAAAAAAAAAACAAACAAAAAAAAAAAAAAAAAAACAACCAACCAAAAAAAAATTCTGAAGGACTTGGAAAATAGTTTTGTAAGAGCAACTCCAATTGGCCCATCAGTCCAGTGGGGGTCACAATTTTGAGAGAAGGAATTTCTGTTCTCTTCTTCTTCTATTCTATTCTTCTGTTTCCTAAAAAAATAATTGCACTGGAGAAAGCAATGCACCAGCAATGTTACTTCCTCTGACAACGACATATGACAGCCTGGTTTTATTCTGGAGGTATGGAAGAGAAATGAAAATAAATAATTGATGAAATTTTGTTGAACTGATATTTTTACCTGTGACGAGTTTCCAACAACTTTGCCAGAGATCTGGAGGCTGACACTGTCCTTTTTTTTTTTCCAGAGAGAGCTTACTCCCCATGAAAATAGTTCTGAAAATAGCAACCTTAATGCTTGCTTTACCTTCAGCCTTTTTTGAAGATGTCTGACGGTTTCACTGATGGCTCAGAAGCCTATGGGTTTAGTCCTCTTTCAGTGTGAATCCAGAACTAAACATAAATCTGAATGGAACTGGTTTCTCTGTGGTGTATGGATATGTTAGAAAGGTAGAAAATAATGTAATTCATACCATAAGACTATGCTATCTCTTGGACTTTCTTAGTATAATTGTTCGTAATGGTAACAGACACTCACAAAATCTGACTTGTAGAAAAAAGATATATACACAATATATGGAAAATTATCTTAAATTATTTATACTATCTGGTTTTTATTAGTTATCTTTCCACCTGAAAGCAGATGTCAAACTCTTGAAAAATCAGAGCAGCCATCAAACTCATTTTGGTTAGGGAACAGCTAATCAGTCCACCCAAGATGTCCTTTTAACATGCTTTGACACTTAGGAGGTATTTCAGTGATGGTCTCCTTTTCCCCTGTTTCAGTTTTTAATTCTTCCATATTTATACCAAATACTGTCTGAGGGATGTGAAAGTTCTTTTCTAATGAACAGACGTTTATCCTTTTCCTAAATGCTTTGTTATTACCCATCGTCTATGCAATAAATGAAAGAAAATTGAAAAAAAAAATCTCTGCATCTGACAATAGGTGATACCAACTCAATGGCACAGGTGCTGTCTAGGGTATTTTTCCCTTTATATAGCGGATATATTTTTGGGATTATGTAGTTCCAGAGGTCCAAAATGGAACCTCCCCTTGTGGGGAAGATATTTAATTTATGTAGGGTAAATGATCAGGCAGCAGGTGGTTGCAATCAGTTCCTGATTCTCTTAAATCTTACAAAACTAGATGTGACCATTGTATTTGAAATCAGGTGTTTAGATATAAGAGAAAACCAGAATATTTTCTCGCACAATAGTCTATTCTCTGAGCACTTATGATCCTGTACAATACTGAGGACATAGCCAGTACCACAATACAGGATTGTTTGGACAGCACTATGAATGACAAGCCATGGACTGGGAGAAAGGTAGAACTGCAGTTTGAGGGGGATTAGGGGCAGAAGTGAGGGCAGAATGGTGGCTGCTCGCTTCACTTGCACTTGAAAGAACCCACAGTCCTCATGGACTCTGCGTGTGTGCAAGTGTGTGTGGGAGTGTGGGCATCTGAGTGCGGGTCTGCAAAATTCTGGGGATTATAGCTCCCTTTGCTTCTTTCCCACTCCCTCCCCATTTCCTTATCCTTTCCCTCTTGTATCATGAAGGCATAGTGTTTTCTGGAAGATAGAGTTTTGGAGCGGTTAAATCTTATTTCATAACTGTACCATGTGCAATCTAGGAAGTGGTGGCATGGAAAGGGTAGAATTCTCCTTTGCCATTAGAGCTGGCCCACAGCTTTCCTTTTTTTAACCAGTCACATGAGATGGGAAGAGTCCTGTCCTTCTAGGTGACTGTAGCAACCTGAGAGTGCATGGGAAATACGTGCTGGAAAGGAAGAGGCAATGAAAGAATTCATTGTATCATCTGGAAAAGTCACGTGCTGACCCAGACATGTGCCAAAACTGGCTTTGATCTTCTTTTATTGTGTGTTGATACACACATTGCAAAGGTGTTTGGCACACTGTCTAACTTGATTAACATGGTGGACAGTACATTCTGCTGCCATCCCCTGTGTTTTCTTTCAGTTCTTTTACTCAATGTAAGCAAGAGGAATCAGTGAGTCAGTAGAAGAATACAAATGCATGCACCCGCTTCTCTCTCCCTACAATACCATGATATCACTCCTGGGTGTCCTTTTATCTCTTCTTGGTTTTCCCACAACATAGGAATTCCTCTCTGACAGCCAAATATACACGTGTTTCAGCAAGTGAGACTCGTGGCTGTGTTGTCTGGCATATGAACAGCTGTTGTATTCACACGATACCACTTCTCACCCTGGCTGTAGAATGTGATGGAGTCATGAATTGTATGTGACTTCCTGAAAACCAGGAAGTTTTGCCTCTACTTCTGCAGAAAACTCCTCTGACAAAGACACCAACAGCATTTGGTTACTTAGGAGTCCCCATAACTGTGTTTGTTGTCAGAGTTTGAATGCAGCAGTAAGCAAGGTTCTGAAGTACAGAAAATGGGGTAAGAGCACGTATATGTAAATATTTAGATTAAACATTTGGATGTGCCTTAGTGGGAATGTGGGAATTATATATGCACATCCAAGGTGTGGAATTTTGGAAATACAAACTCCCCATCTCAAGTTCTGGGCACCTGAATGCTCTCTAAAATACTTCGAATTCTACTGTTATAACATTGATAATCACTATATTTATACCGTCCGATTCACTCCTCACTGAAGGCTTTCCACCTGTAAATGAGAATGATGTTTATCACCATTTTTGAGGTTTTTTAGTTCTCTCTCTTCATTATGTGGTAACTACATTTGTGAGAACATATTCTTTGCAGGAAGTAGTTAAAATGCACACAATGGCTCTACTATTTACTGAAAGAAAATGTGGTTACATATCAACAAACTGTTAATGGAATCAGAAAGCAAGTTTTATTTGTTAGTACTTTTTGTGTTTGCACTAAATACTCAAATGGCTAAACCATCTTTTTATAAGTGAAAATCCATTCTCTTTGCCCCATTGTAAAAACAGGGATATTAATACAGTGGAAGGTGAGAGGGTAGCTTATGTTTGTTGACTGCTATAGGATAGCTTCTGGAAATTTGTGTCATTTATTGCTGCTAAAGAATTTATAACCTGGAGAAGCTGGTGATAATGGGCTTTAAGCCTTACAAACTCCCCAAACCACTGGATTAAAGAATCTGCTGTATTCTGTGTAGTCCCTGAAGCACACTTTAATGGTTCTGCTGAAAGGGTATCAATCATACAGGAACCGTTCCACCAAGTTACAATGAAGCACTCCAGGATGGTTAAATGTTTGCATTTTCTGTAGCGTAATACAACTATAAAACTATATCTAGGATGCCTAACAACTAGAATCTTTGCAGCAAAAATCATGCAATCCATGTTTTGCATTGTTTCTAATTTCTGTAACTTTGGACTCATAAATTTTGTGGAGTTCTCAATTTTTTCAGGTGTTTTTATTTCAATATTTATTTATTTTTCCTACGTTTTTCTAGCCATAGGTGGGAATCAGAAAGTAGGTATGATGTTCTCACCATTGGGTGTGATGTTTTGCTGGTTTTTTTTTCCCCAAACATGAACATTCATGCTGGTTATTAGTGTACGCTTTCAGTCTGGAAATTTGTCTGCTTTTGGTTACTTATGAGAAAATTTGTAAGTTTTCATAGAAAATATAGTTAAGCATTCTCTTTAAGGAACAGCCACGGTTGGGAAAGTTAATGTTTTTTACATATCATGACCAGTAAGAAAACGTTCCAATTGGATAAAGTTCTGAGAAGTTTTATTCTGTCAGCTGAATACAATTGCAATTCAAAAAGGAGTGCTAAATTACCTTTTAGTGGCTGTGAACTGATGTCACAACCATGACAGTAAGATTATAAGATATAATCTGTGAGGGAAAGAAATAAACTGTAAATCTTTAAAGCTTTGTATTTTAGGCAAAAAAAGTTGGAGGTTGTATAATTTTTCTTCTCAAAGACTTTGTATAATGTACTTAAATAACATGAGCAGATAAAATCAGTTTAGTTAAGAAAAGGCAGAATTGTGATATTAATTCTCAATGACTAATAAAGTATTTTCAGGCAAGTTAGCTTTCTAATATATTCTACAGTCTTGAGAGGTTTACCTTTTCAATTCTAAATTCTGCAGATTTTTGAAACATGCAGCTGTTACCAGTTCTCTCTACTCTGTCTCATATTTCAAACAATAAATACAACATTAATAAAAATTACAGCCAGTATAATTCTATAAATCGGCATTATGCTCTCAGAGAAACTATAATCCGTAAGGCTATTACACCAAACCTTCCGTTTCTTTTGAGTCCATGAAGTAAATGAAAAAGACCCATGTTCTCTAATGCTATATAAAAGCACAAGACAAATTATAAGTGTTGGCAATAACAGTTGAGTCTTATATTTCTTGAAGATGTTTTACATTTTGCAAAATGCTGTGACAAGACAAATAAGACTGTCCGATTTAATAACTTACTAGCTTTTTTCTATGGCCTTAGGTGCTTCATAGCTATTTAGTCCTTTTTGATCCCGATTCACCACCCTGAAGACATCAGATACCTAAACACTTTGCAGAAGGAATGTAAAACCAGTCAGTAGAACAGTCCAGATTCACACTGGTTCTCTTCTTCCCATAGGTTTTTGGGGTTGATGGGGGCTTGTTTGTTTGGGGTTTTTTTTTGTTTGTTTGTTTCTTTGATGATTTCTTTAGCTTGTTTCTCTCTTAGAGTAAACTTGGGTTTTAGAGTGTAAATCTGAGCAGTAATGTTCAAATTGGGCAGAAATTGATTCAGTACAATTTTTGTGATGATTTGGAATCTGCATCTTTCTTCAGTTATGCAACACAATAAAAATATTAGTTTTCACTGTAACAAAATTCTTGCATAATTTTATAGGAATTAATTTATGCATTCTTGAAATTCATTTTCTGGTTTAATATTTTTAAAGTACATCATGTTTAATTTATTTTTTTAAGATATAAAGTGTCTTCATCATCCTAGCTGTAACTTTGAGACACAGTATTGAGTAGAAACCTAAAGCAGAAGCCTCCTTGCTTGTTATATTCCAAGCATAATTCACAAAAAAAAAAAAAAAAAAATCTGATTTGTTTTCTTCCTGAGGCTTCAACACTATCATGTCAGGAAGTGAAAAAATAACCAAGCCAGATATTTGTCATCTTCTTACTTTTAAGACCAAGGAAAATTTCTATTATGTAGTGCTCCCAGAACACGTTTTGGGATTAAAAAAACCACTTATTAAAAATATATTATTTTTAATTTTCTAAATGTATTTTTATG
>NW_010110182.1:73535-130303 GCF_000699245.1 Pterocles gutturalis | reverse complement strand
ATTTATATATATTTATATTATAATGGGGAGATTGCAAAAAGTTTCCTAAATATGGCAAGAAATGTTACTGCCACACAGTTGTACAGGAGCCTTGCTCAGTCCTGTTTCGGAAAGATTGAAAAATAAGCTCTGTAGTATATTATATTCTTACACTTGGAAGTGTTTAAAAAATATCAGAGGTACAATGGTGTTTTTCAGATGTTTAGGAAAGGGTATTTGGGAATGTAAATATATGTTGCCAGCAAGTAGCTTTAAAAAGTACATTATCTTTTAATCTAATTAGTAAACTATGCACTAACATTACAAGGTGGTCATGCTTCTATTACAGATAAAAACTGTAATGCTCAACTATCTTGTAATATTTGATTTTATATTGCACTTTCCAGTGACTAAAAGCTAACAGTTCTGTGTCACATGTAAACAATTACCTTTGAAATTCAGAACCTCACAAACACCTCAGTGTTGCTCACAACTCTACATTTAAGCATTCCCTCTACAGGAATCGCCAACGGCTTGTCAGACTCAGGGCTGAAAAAGTTGAATATAAAACACTTTCCTCAAGCTTGTTTTATCCTATAGTGATAAAGCTGCCTTCTAAGGTACCAGACGGAACATGTGTGAGCCTTACCCTTGCTCCCCACTCCACTACGTGGCGGAGAGAGGCCTCCTGTGGGCACTGTTGTCTTCTACTGGCAGAGCTCTGCAGAGTTAGGCCTGGTGTGGCACTCATCTTAGGTACACCATTATTCTGCCTAGTTAATACCGAGTTATTGTTTTAGTCATTTCCTTTGCACAAATATGTTTTGGATTATTTGAATTAACTTTTAACCCACTGACAAGGGCAGGCAGTGTAAAACCCGTCAAGGGGAGGACTAGCATCCTGCAGAAAGGGCAGAAAGAGGACCAAAAATCCAGCATAAATTAGGGAAACAGCAGCGCTCCTCCCACACTAACAGAGCCAGGACTAACGGTGTGGAGCTGGACTCCCTCAACACAAGCTCCCAGCCACTGTCCGTCACAGCATGATGAGCTGTGGAGTCAGGCCATAGCCACAGCTACAGATTTGGATTCCTTCCACGCACCTTCTGAGACTGGGTCACCAGCTTTTAGCTCTTCTAAAGCAGCGCAGACCTCCTGTCTTCTTCTTCTGAGAACCACTGTGTTTCTTGTACGCAGGGACCTTTACAGACTTAAAGGCAGTACATAAAAAAATTCTTGCTTTCTTCACATTCTCCTGAGCCATTTTCAGTGCACAAAGGCTCTTCCTTGTACTATGTAAGTTGACAGGTGTATGTGGAATGGGAAGCAAAAGACAGTTGACATACAACAGGACAAATTCCCACATAATTAAATCTCTTAGGAAATCTCTTCAAAAAAAAAAAAAAAAAGGAATCTAAATGCCACATTAAATGCATTACAAGATTCTCGATATATATTATCATGGAGACACATTAACAACTACAGTAATTACTTCTTTAAACACAATGCAAATCCCAGGGTTTATTCTCTTCCAGAGGGAAAACTTCAGCTGAAATGTAGAGATTCCTGTATAACTGTTGCCTCAATTTTCTGCTGAAGTTGTAAGAATGTTTTCATGCATCCTATTTCTACGTACTTCCTCATCATCTTTTAATGCTGCACCAGAGCCTGCCTGACAATGGTATTTTGTAGGCTTTACTTTGGTGAGTGTATGAAAGCAATTCTAGCTCAGTGCATTGCTACACATAGATAGCTCTTTGTTTAAAAAAAAAAAAAAAAGCAACCCTTTATCCCTCTTCCTTTTAACAGTAGTGAAAAAACATAGAATCCTATCATAAATAAGCAAGCGTATTTAGTTTACTCTAACAGTAGAGGTCCGAAAGATGCAGCTTCCTTGGCAAAATCAAGAGCTGCAGCTTTTTCTCAGAAGAACCACGCTACAAGCAACCCTCTTCTCTCACTTCCAGAAGTGGTTAGTAGGTGGTGCTTTGCTGACAGTTTAGCCCAAAACATCTGAATGGACATCTACTTTTAAGAAACTCTGACCACCTAGACTGAAAAAGCTTTTCCAAAGTGGGTCCAGCTGGACATTCAGAAATTATTAACGTGCAAAATTTTACTTTTGAAATCCTAGTGAAATGGCTTTTTTAAATACAAGTATTTTTAATATAGATAAAACTTGTTCTTCTATCACTTACTGTTACAAACAGTTTCATACAAGAAATAACATAAAATACCACAGTGACAAACTCAGCAAAGACATACTTGGATCTGCTCTAAAAATGATGGAGTCTCCAGTGTGGATAACAGTATTTGAGCTAAAACAAAGGAAAACATTGTTCACATTTTGTAGAAAAGATAAGAAAAATCACACTACATTCCTAATACTTATGTTTATTATGAAAATGTCTCCGAATTAAAATAGCCCACAATACTGATTGGTTCCAAAGATTTTATGAGGAACAATTATTTTCCATATTAAAAAAACCCAAAACCAAATGAGTTAAACACAAAATAATTCCCCAACTTCTACACAACAACTATACATGAAAGGACTTCTAGCTAGCACATCACTGTGTCTGGGATAGTGGAGTTCCTACACACCACTGCATTTCTGAAAGAGTTGCTCAAGCACAGGATTGTCATGAAAACACAGGTGAAATAGTGTCATCTGCCTCACCCTGACTCGCAACACGTAGTCAACACACACGGTACAGTATGAGAACTCATGTAGGAAAGTTAAACCCTGGGACTGCAAGAAGCTGAAGCTCAGCAGAAGCCAGAAAAGGTATTTTGTTGCACAGATCACTTTAGATCATGTAAATAATTTTGGTCTTTTGTCTGACACGTGTGATCATTGACATGGCTCCAAACCATAATTTCATAGTATTTCCTCCTGTTTTTTAATTGAAAACAATTTCAAAGACTGAGAATTCCGTACAGACACACTCAAACACTGTGTTTTCATTGCAACTACAATCAGAAATCTTCACAATTTAAAGGCTATACATGTATGCCACTTTTCCAAACTTCCACTAGTGCTTTTTAAAATGAAAATAAAAAAGAATAAGATTGTCTTATTGAAGTTCCCATTAGGTTCCTGTTCCAAATCAAAACCTGTCAAAACAAGTAATACAAACTGGTTTAAAGGCAACTGTAGTTTGCAGAACACTGGAGTTAGGCCTAATATGGTTTACATTACAGGAAGGGTAAAAAGTATCTGATAGTTCCTCTTGCACAAATGTCACAATAGGAGACATAAAAAATGAGTTGTAGCAAAGAGATTAAAAAAATACCAAACCATCAACTGTAGAAACGAACGGTAGCCCATATTTCTCTGAGAATACAGAAGGCTGCAGTAATGAGAAGATGAATGAAACAGGCATTAGGCTTCCTACTAGAATACCCTCTGTAAAACACACGCGGTGTCTAAATCAACCCGTGTTGATCATCATTGACATTTGCTGCAGGGTACCGGCTTTTGCTGCTATGTCCCATTCAGAACCAGAAGGTGATTTTCACTCAAAACAGATACAGATTTAAGACAAGAATCACTTCACTGTAAGCAAAGCTTTAGTGCATATACTTGGGTTTCAGAAAAAAAAAGGATTTGGCATTAGCAATCATACAGAATGGGCACAGGCTGAAACAGGAGCATCTGAAGCTGCGACACCTGTTCCAATTCTGCTGGCATCATTAAATAAATAACACAGAAAAACCTACAAAATGGCAACAAGGAAACAGCATGGGAGACTTTGGTATTTCAGAACTAGAGCTATTTAACTTTGATCAAGATCCAAAAGATTCCAACATCCATCTTTGTTGTTTGATCCGATATTTCTGCCATTTTCTGCAATGTTTGTTTTTAGGTTTTCATGAAAAGAACCCCACCCTATATTTTTCTTCTGGTACAAAATATACCAATATGGAAAACAGTAAACAAAAGGAGATCTGAATCTTATTTTACTATATTCTGGGCTGGCTAGGGAGAGAAGACTAATTCTTACTCTTTACTAATAAACTCTACATATCATTTCCTCATTTTTCTACTTCAACATCTCAACCACTGTGTCATGTACTGTACTATAAAAAGGGAGCATATAAGTTGAAGACAAATAGGCTACAGAGTACAAATTCTCATTTCTAAAATTACTAAAATGACAATTCTACAAAAGGTACAGATATACAGAACCTTTTAAGATCTCGCATTTACCATGAGCCATGAGAATAATTTCAATCCATTTTCTGGAATACGTGTGATTATCTTCTGAATATTTGATGGCCTCCAAAAGCACCTTGCAAAGCTCTTCAGCAGAGAAGCAAACAAATTCAAATGAAAAAATATAGTTGCACGTCATTCTCTCTGCAGAGTGGTAGATGAAGCCAAAGTTTTGACATCCATTGGTTAAAGCAATGAATCAAAACAGACCGCCAAGTATGAACTCTAAAACACTTGGTCCTTCCCAATAAACACAAAAAAATTTGTGTGAATTTTTATTTGCCATTTAAAAATTGTAGCTTGAAAGTTTAGTGATTGTTCAGCAAAGTTTAGTGAAGTTCTCAATGCTTCCTTACTTTTATCCCATTTCCACAAATGTGTCATCTGAATCTCTCATCTCACCTATTTTCCAGACATATCTGTATTAAATTCATTCTAGGCTGCTGAGAACGGCCTACAAAAAGCCAGGTTTATAAGAGATAAATGATATGTGAGTCCCTGGGAGTCAGCTGAACCATAGTAACTGTGTACATGCTTTAGTGCATCACAGACACAACTGAATTTAAATCTCAAAGGAAGAGTTTCAATCCAAGTTGCATTATTTAACAGCGGGGGGTACACTAAGAGCATATGTAGCCAGTGATGGTGAATCATCTCAAGGGTTGTAGCCTTGACATCTGAATCACAGCTGGGGAGGACCAACAGGGACCAAAGGTCTCCTGCCTCTTGCACAGGGATCGTTTCTGGGAATTGCTCTCTGTCCTGATATCAGCAACGTTACAGTACTACTGTATGTTGTGTAAGTTGTGTACGTTGATAGCTCAGAACCACATTCTGTTCCCATGTGAGACAAAATATCTTGCCAGAATGCCATTTTTGTAACCATCTTTGCAGAAGGTAAATGGTCCAGTGGAGGTAGTAATCAACACCATGAAAGAGGTGTGTTTAAAATACTACTCTCAATTACCATCTTAGCAGGTCAGATTTCAGAAATTACAGTGTTCATTCAATATATCCCAGAATGGTTTTGTTTTAAAATCTTGGTATTATCTTGACAGTTATTAAACAACTGCCACTTCAAATACTGTGGATGGGATACATGTGAAAATACACTGATTGTAATAAAAAAGCATAACCTGCCCTGCAGATAATTGTATGAAATCAGAGGCACAGGAGACAGATGAGAAAAACTAGAGGCAGAGAAACTTTTGGGGGAGAAGGAGATTTAAATAAGACTCCCTTGCTCCCTCTGATATATTCATGGACATGTAAGCTATGCAGCTGCTGAATTACAAGGTTACCTGGCTTTTTCAAAAGATGTTCTGTGGACAGTAAAACTGACAGCTCTTCCATTATTTTTCAGTTTTCTTACCTTTATTGTCTACTAAGTGGAAGTACTATTTTCATTCATGCCATTCTGCCCTTACTTTTAGCATATTTTTTACTAACACACGAGGATCCCTACGGACAATAAAGGTTTCAGAAGCTTTCAAGAGTGACCAGTAGAATAGGACAAATCTCAGTTTCAAAAGAAAGAAGTGGCAACACAACTTTCTTCAATGGAGTCTGTATAAATTAGTCTTTAAACATATTTTATGGCATTGGAACCATCTAGATTTTGCTATTTGCATAGGTGGAAGGAATCAGAAAGGTTTCCTGGTTTAGAGTTCCAGCTGAACACAGCACTCCAATCCCTCTGTATATATAAGTCACACTGTTACATTTTTTTCCTGGTTTGTTCCTTCCTTTTTTTTTTTTTTTTCATTTTTTAAAATATATATATAAGTCTTTGGTCTATAAGCACATTGGTTCTGTGTGCACATACACAATACTGTTGAACAGTAGGTTGCATAGAGTCTGTTACCCAAGAACCTCGCCTACTTTTGGCACTGCTGTCACAAATCACAGAAAAGTGTCCTGCAAGAGCTGTATGATCCTTAGCATCCTACATCAAACTTCGATCTAGGGACTGGAAGTGTGTATATAATGTTTAAAAAAAGATGTTTACTTAGGGTGTTACTTTGTCTTCTTTAGGACACAGTTTGCAAATCTCGGATGAAAAAGGAGAGCAAAATTATTTTACAGATACCCTTAATTTTATTTGTAGAGGTGATGAAATACTGCTGAGCATTCAAAGTTTGCTGTGAACTACATTAAGTGAATTTTGCTCAAGTTTTCATGCATTTAAATAAACTATTTCTAGTAATGTACGACATTCTGCCTTCTCCCTCTTCATCCTACCAAGAAAGTGGCAATAGTTACAAGAACGATACCTAGACAGAACTGTGTCCAAGGAAGCAATGAACTTTTCATCTGCTGTTTTTTCCATTACACCCCTGCTCTTACCTGAACTTGCAAGAACAGTTTCAGGAGTGAGATCTGGATTCACAATGGTGCACTTGAACAAACACCTTTCAACATGGAATCTCTGCAAAACCCTAATATCTGTAGAGGTCAAAACTTACAAGGCAAAAAAAAAAAAAAAAAGTGAGAATGAGTTTGTCCTAACTGCTGACATCAATGCTTTTGAGTATTTGCACAACAAATCAAGTCTAATCCTAATGCAATTAACCATCAAATTGAATTTTAAATTATGATAAAACAATATCCCACAATTACCACAGTTTTTTTTCCCTGAATTGCTAATTGACCACATTAACTACTATTTAAAATATCAATCCAGTGTTTTAAAACTTTATGCTGGAGGAACGGCAACTGTGATTTGATAGGCAATTTCAAAACCAGCACTTTAAAACACAAAGATAGCAAAAATATCTGAAGCTGATCTAGAATCTATAAAGCTATGTTCTATCTTACTGTAAGTAACAAATCAAGCAACTATTACTTATAGCAGACTCAGCAAAAGCAACAGGGAGGTGCAGAAGAGATCTGAGTGTGATGCTCTCCACCACTGAGAATCCCAAGAGATAAAGTTTGAGAATGGATATTCCCTTTTTTCCGGAAGTTCCCAAAAGAATAAAAAATAAATAATATTTCAAAGACAGTACAAGTGAAAATACTGCTCCCATTGTGTCAGTTACATACACATACAGCATGCCTACGTATACAGAATGGTGTGTTGTCTTCATTCACAAACAGGAAATACGGCAGTGCACTATCAGAATGCTTTGATACTCCTAATTGCTTCTGATGCTGAGATATATGAAGAAACCGCATTCACAACTTATAATTTACTTCCAGTAGCAAACAGTTCATTCTGTTAGTGTCTTGTGATTGAACTCGAGGATTAGTGCTCCTCTGAGCAAGTGCCACCAGTAAGATACCCGTTTGTCCCATTGGCACCGCCAGTCCCATTAGCGGTGATAGTGCTGTGCAGGGTCTTTGAACGAGGTACTGTTTCTTCCTCATCTGAGCTTGACTCAATGTCACTGCGGTCATCCTTTGCTACCTGTAGAATTTGAAAAAGAAGCAAGCAGTAGGTGATTGTAAGGAAACAACTGACCTTTTTGGTTCAAGCCAGAATCAGAGAATTCAAACATTTTTCAGTTTGAGCTTTGAAGGATATCTCAGTTCTGGCACACTTCTCTGCCTTTGACTGTGTGGCCTCACTTCACACACAGATGCCTGTACACACACATGCCATGTGCAAAGGCAGAGTGAGAACTTTGCACTGGTGCACTGAATGGCATGCCAAAGTGAGGACACAGAGCTCAAAGCATAGGGTTTTGTACCCACTGAAGGAACCAACAATCCACGCTCCCAAATTCAACCTAGCCTCCATCCCTCTGCCCTCCTACCTACTACAACTTTATTTCCTGTCCTTCCTTTGGGCTGCTTCTCTTTGACTTGATAACACAAAATATCCAATGCAACATCCTCCCCGTCATCTCCCAATTTATTCTCTTGTTGCCACACAGCTCCAGGGAGCAGGAATATGGGTTGGCAGAAGGAGACAGGAGTACTGGCCGAAACATAACTCACCGCACCAGGTAACTCCAGTCCCTATCACATGAACCACAAATGTAGCTGAGCAGTTCACCTGTCTGCCCCATCACGTCCCTGGAAAGCTGTTTGAGAAACAGACTGACGGTAATTGCTAATTCCTGATAATTTCTAGCTGACTTCCTCCCTGCCAGTTTGTACCCATTTGCTGGGTGGATACTGTTTCTTAGGTTAAGGAGCCTGCTCTCCTCCTTTGTAGAGTTCTTTGAAGGTCACAGAGGAAGATCGCTAAGTTTGAGAGCTGAATCCCCTCAGAATCCCTGAGATGACTTTGCTCCACCCCATTCAGTCAGGTGCACCCAAAACAAGTAGGAACATGAGAAAGCCAACAAAAGGCAGGTTAACAAGGAGAGCAAACAAGGGCAACAAAAGAAAAACCCGCAAAGAAAAGGCCCTGCCTGCCCTGTTTTTAATGGGATGTTTTTCCCAGGGAGGTAATAATGGCACCGCCAATGTGTAAGATCATAGGATAACTCAAGTCAGAAGAGACCTCAGCAGTCTATGCCCAACCTCCTGCTCAAAGTAGGGACAGCTATGGAGTCGGGTAAGGTCACACAGAGCTCTACCCAATCTGATCTTGAAAATCTCCAAAACTGGTAAAAAATGCATCAAATTATGTAAAAAAAAAGCATCAATGGAAAAAGGTTTGAAGTCTAAGCTGCATGCAGCTTTAAAGACACAGCTTCCGTGCCTGTTTCTACCCTGTTTGTATAGCTGAGCTTCCTAATTCATTCAGAATCTATCCATGCTGTGCAGACTGACACATCGGGAGTTACAATTGATTGTACTATAGCAAATGGACATACAGGGGGCAAAAAACATGTTATTTTTCCTGAAGAAATCAAAATAATTAAAGAACTGGTCTACTGCATGTAATGTTTTGCTTATAGTAATCCTCCTCTGCTCCCGAAAGCCCTCATGACAATTCTGCTCTCCAGCTCTTGCCTCAGAAACAGCCATTTGCCTTAGGGGCTCCCAATGTTAACACCATCTTTGCAATATCGTAACAGCTGAGTGACACTATTCCACTAGGGAACAGACAAAAAAGAAACACACAGTTCCCATATACCTCCTAAAAAGTAAAGTTTTTAATGTCAATGTCTAACAAGCCTGTAATTCTGACACCCATGAATCTGAACCTCAACTGAGGTCAGAAATTTGATTTCATACTTACACAGCTGCAATTAACAGATTACTTCAGTCTCTTTAATATAAAGGAACTTTTATATTAAAGCTGTTGGGGATACAGAAATACACTTAGGATTATACCTTTATCAGACAGAATAGAATGGGCCCAGCACCCATACTGAGTGTCTGTGATCAATGTGAAGGCAGACCAGATGATAGAAAAATTCTGCTTCATCTTAAATTCTCTTAATATATCAGCTTCACTGTCAATTTTTCTACAAGGATCCTGCCCCGAAGCCAAACAATCAGAAGATTCTCTGCTGCAGCCACTTCTGTTAAACATGCAATCCACTCTTTATTTTTAAAATGCAGCAACGTAACAGGGTCTTTGCACTTAAAACCTGATATGAATGCAACACATCTTGCAGTACTTAGCTCTCTTTATTTATCCCCAAAAGAACCCACTGGAGTCATTTCTACAGAAGGAGTCTAGAAAATATATATCTAGGTTTGTAAAACTCCTAAGCATAACAGTGAGTAAGAAACAGACGATCAGGATTAGTTACAAATTTAATAATAATAAATCAGCTGAGCTGTTCCAAAGGGGGATACTAGTAATACAAAACCAAAACAATAATTAAGGATGAAGATCTACTGTAAGTCATCTGTAATGTGTTGTGAAAACACTGCTTATTTTATTGCAGAAATGGAAAGAACAGGGTTGCAAGTGAGGAAGTAATTTAAGATCTGAAGGAAGAAGGATCATCTGTGTGTACGTCGTACACACGCATTTTTAACCTGGACAAAGGGTTTAACTCTGCTCTTGTATAATCTAAATTTTCTCCTGTGCAATTGTTTGAACTACAAGGCAGAGGACTTAAGCTCTTGAGTCTGCTCCCTGGATGATGACAGAGCAGCTGCTTATCCTGCAGATATATATGTGTAAAAAAGGTTGTAACATAATAGCATCCAGATACTACAGATAAGTGGGTTTGAACGGTATTAGGCAATGCATAGGCAAGAAGTAAAAATGGCCTTTAAAGATAGCTTTCACTTAAATACATAAAAACAACCAATGGACAAAAATACCAAGCAGAAATGACAAATTAAAACCACAAACACCAGTATTGCACAGGTTAAATATTTTGCACAGTAGATTTAAAGAAACTTACATGCAAGGGGTTCCACTTCCCAGCCTTCCAGCACAGCACAAGGGAAAGGATAAACAAGCAGAGTAAGAGAGAGTATGAAGCACTCTTTGAAGTCACTGGTGTAATTCAGACAGGACAGCTGAGGCTAACAATCACCAAAAGCAGAGGAGACTGACGTGTGGCTTCCAGGCAAAATACAGTTCACGAATGCACTGTCTTTCATACAGAGCAAGTGGCAGATTCTGGGCTCTGTCCAGCACAAGGCTGAGCTCTCCAGTACATTCATAGAAAGCAGTTTTCTACAGAACAATCCTACTCACTTTGGGGGTCGTGGCATGTCTGAAACACCTATTCATGTGCTCTACTCTTTAAGGACAAAATGTCCTGTACTTTACATGATCTGTAAATGTTACTTCTATCACCTAAATGTGAGTGCCGTGTCTGCACAACAAGCAGGCTAGTATTTCTGTGAATTATATCTCCCTGTCAAATATAACAATGGCAGCAGGACACTAAATTTTATCCCAAATGGTCCTGCTGTAGGAATCCTAGAAAGAAAGTACATAACCCAAAAGAGGCTGTGATTTGTAACTTTGCCACTAGCAAAGGCATCAGAATTACAATTTGTATTATTATTACTACCACTACCAGCTGGGAAATGAACACTTTGCTAATAACTACTATAAAGAAGAAAAACAGAACCGGCAGTCCCAAGAAAGCAGTTTGCTTCTTTTTTTTTTTTTTTTTAATCCTATTTCACTAATGTAGTTTGGGTCAGTGCACCAGATTATAAAAAAGTAGTATGGAAGCACATATAAATAAAATCATTATGAAGAACATAGTAACTTATCTGACATTTGTTAGGAGGAGTAGAAGAAAGTTTCCATGAAAGGAAAGAAGAGTTTACATAAAACAATATGTGTCTTCAGTAATACCTTATGAATCAGAAAGAAAAAGTAACCAAAAAGTCAGTGACCCTGTATTGACACTGAAAAGGCTAAAATACTAAACATGAAACAGAATTGTGATGTGTTACCTACCTTGCCCTTTGAAATAGCTTTGTAGGCTGCCTTTACGATTAGGTAAGACCAAAAGCAGTGCAGAATTTGAAGAATCACAAGCAGCACATTGAAGACCCATAAGGCAGGAAAATTGCCCAGAGCTTCATACAGTTCAAACAACGTTGTGTTTAATACCCTAGAAGAGAAAGGGACAGAAAAATAATTAGTTTCCTTAAGCCAACAACCTAAAAGAAGCCCTTTTTAAATCAAGATAACAAGCACTTGAATAGATGGGATAGACACAGATAGTTGGTTCTTAGAGCAATAGTGACACAGACTGAACCACACAGGTGTCTCCAGAGAGAAACATCAAAATGTGGCTTTAAGTGTTTAACTTCATTTTGCAAACATCACATATAGAAAACAAAGAACCTCAGTGTCAAATTCTTAGCTTTTTTTATAAAGCTGGCAGGTGTTGCTTGTCTCAAATAACTGCTTCCCTGATTAATAACAAAGACTACTTTTTTCAATTTTTTTAAACCAAGCTTTTCCATCTCAACTGCCTCCAGTAGGGGTTAGGTGCCACCGTATTAGCACAGGGTAAAGAGCATGTATGAGGACTGTGACACTACAGTGCAACCCACATGCAGTACCAAGTTCTTCAAACTGTGTTCCCAGGCTGTGACAGTGAGCTGCAACTTCTCCAATGTAACACAGACAAACCTGTACCAAGAGCCAGGCGACGCCTTCTCTCCCAAACCCAATCTCAAAGCCGATGGGTCTGTTTCTGTGTACACAGCTATGGATACCTTTGCCCTCTTGGTATCAACCACGTGAATGATGTGCTACATGGCATTGAAAACAGTCTGAGACCATTCAGGTGAAGTGAGACTTCAGCGGCACATGAAATAATGGCACATGTGTGGCAGGATTCAGCCTCTTACTGAGTTTTCTAAGAATGGAAGAAGGCTTTGGCTGAGTGTCCTAAAATAAACTCTTATTTAGTGGAAACCAGCACTAACAGGAACCCAAAGTCAAAATCAACCAGTCAAGGGGCTTAGCCTGAGTCTTGAACATCCTGGGTGCCTCCCACTAAGGCACTGGGAAGCTCTGTGGCCTTGTTTTGCACAAAATCCAATTTGCACACCACTTATGTATAAGCAAGAGAGAGGCTTAGCAGTTACATAAAGGACAGGTGGACCACAGGGATACTTGGGGGCAGCAAGTGTGGGTATTAAAGAAATTCAGGCAGTTCTAGGCATTTGAACCAAGTTTTTGAGAACCAACATTTCAGATGCAGGCAGTAACGGTGATGTTACAATATGACTTCTGAAGCTTTGTGAATACAGCAGTAACTATTCTGCCCAAGTAGTTCACCACAGTAGATGATTTCAACCCGGACTTCAGCAAACAGCCTGAGAGCAGAGAGTAGACAACATACAGTAGAAACAATGGCATTTTTTGAAACAAATAATGACCTATGAATGACTGTTAATTAGGGGGAGAAAAAGAAGGGAACATAAGGATTTGTCAACCTCCATCCATTTTCCCTGCTGGCTTTATGTTTGGTGTCCTGTGTGTGTGTGTGTGTCCGTGTCTGTGTGATTTTTTTTTTTTTTTAAACTATCACCCTGCTAGCCACTAGATGGCACATTTAATCAAGCAAAGGACTGCACAGCTCTTGGGCTGCACCAGCTCTGTCTGAAGGCAGGAGATGGAACTGAGGTCCTGTCAGGGCTTCAGAACAGCCCAGCTCTGGTTTGAGAAGGTAGAGATACCGGGCTCAGCTTGTAATAAGCAATCATAGTTGCTACAATCCTTTCCAACAACATAAAAATCAGCTCAAATAGTATAAATAATAAGTATGTACAGACAGCAAATCCAGAATACAACATTTAGTGGTAATGATTTATTTGTATAAACAGCATTGGTCAAAAATCAATCAGTGATTTCTAATACACTGGCCTTAATACTGTAGGGCATTTCATAACAAATTTTCTACCCTTTTATTTTTGCCTTCTTACACTAAGCTGCACATTTGCTTCATAATTTCTTGAGAAGTGGAGTTTTATAACCTTAGTATACAGCTGTGCTCTTAACACTGTCTTCTGTTTATGGAGCGAACATCTGAAAAAGAAACATTTTCCAGTTTTCAAAAGACCCATCACATTATTGAGTCTGTCAGCTAAAACTCAGCTTTGTGCAATTTTGTCTGCCATTGGTAGCTCTACATAGCACAGTAACACCCCACTTCATAATTCAAGGGGACATTCATGCATATCAAAACACAGCTGTAGTCAGCACTGTTTTACTTCACTAGTACTCATTTCAGTTCTAACCACTATATCAAATTCAAACTTGAAAACAATAACTCCTGTATGTAAAGCTACCATTGTTTACATCCAGCTGTCTTTTTTTTATGTCTAAAATTTAATGTGCTCCAGAATTGCAAAGGCAGTTTCTACAGGCTTCTGTTTATATGTTCATTCACTGGACCAAATTCACCTCTGGGGACTTCCACAGGAGTCAAGTCAAAAAAGCAGCATTAGAGATACAGATGGTCTGTTCTTGCAGAAGTCTAAAATATTAGAAAGACAGTAAGGCCAAAAAGAGTGCTTCTGGTTCCAAAAGCAGTTTTGCTGTGCAAATGAGTCATCTACTGTGCATTAGATATGGGAAACAAGCCTTCACTGAAAAAGCAGACCTCTTTCTAACCTGCTCATGTCTGGCAAACTAAGGACAGGACTGTAACTCTGCATTAAAGCTGCATAAAGGATCCCACTAATTGCCCAGCAATGCTAAGAGGGGTCAGGGATCTGACATGCAGGCTGGGTGTGCAGATGAATCTAAGACTATGTCTAAGCACATAGTGCTGAGCAGAAGCTGAATTAAAAATACAGAAAACTATAGAAAAAAAAATGGAGGAAAGCAAACTCTCTCAGAATAAATCAATTATTTCACACCAGAAGTCTGAAATGGTGAGAAAAACCAGCGGGCAGTTAATGGGCAAACTACAAAGAGAAATTCTACTTGCAGAGACTGAGGAAGGGTGGGAGGGATGAAAGGTTAGACAACTTTCCACCAATTCCACTGCTGAAAGGATTCAATTGAAGCATTTTAACCAACTACACAAACAACAGGGACTGAAAAAAGCAGCATGAGAATGGATTACATGAAGAAGAAAGTGCCTATGGGATGTATATGCAAATAAATCTTAGGTTCAAATACTCAAAAAGACAGGCAGGCAGTTAAATCTGCAAACAAGCTTGCTGGATTTTTTCAAAGCTCTCCAGTGGTTAAATACCATTTTTTCATAATAAATGATGGAAACTTTGATTCTTGACTCTCTCACTTGAAACAGCTGGACTTGATCTCACAGGGAGAAATTACTTTAAGCTGCAAGTACTCTACCTCTCTGAAAACTTTGGTCAGCATTTCTCAGGTCTCTGTGATTTGAAACAAAATGTTAGCTTCTGCTTTTGAAAACAGGTTCTGGACTGCCGCACTTTTTCTGAGGCCCTGAAAGATTTTGATAACTGGACAAAACAACAGAATCTCACGGAAGGTATATTTCTCTCTTCTCTCATTAAATGTATCCCAAGCAGGGTTGTGCACCTGGCTGTGTAAAGCTCTCAGTTTAGCATTTTGACTTATGTAGTGTGGCTGATGAAGGCAAATGAGAACAAATTCAACACTTAAGATCCAATCTACTCTTACAGAAATCTGTGCTAGACTTTCTGGAACGCTGCCACAATATCTGAGCCACTGGGAGAGGTAATTCTGTACTTACTGTACTACCACTCCAATAGAACACGCAGAACACAATTTGCATGTTTTCAACAACTACTAAACAATCAGCTGCATCACATCAACAATAACACAGGTTTTTCCTCTACCATCTAACTCTTTATCTAGCCAGCTAAGCAGTACCTGGCAGGCTATCAGCAACAGGCCCATACACTGACTCAGTTACCGTTACACTCTCTCCTCAACTTGTGGACACAGGCCCAGGCTCTCGGATAGCAGTTACTAATTCTTGCAAGTTGATCACTTGTCTTGCACCAGGGATGGAATGAGAAAAGGGAGATGAAGGAAGATAGATAAAAAAAGAGAGGGATAGGTGGAAGAGTAAAATGCTTATTTACATTCATCTGAGAATTGGTAAGTCCCCAGTGACTGGAAAAAAGGAAACATTGCACCCATTTTTAAAAAGGGTGAAAAGGAGGACCCTGGGAACTACCGACCTGTCAGCCTCACCTCTGTGCCTGAGAAGATCATGGAGCAGATCCTCCTAGAAGCTATGCTAAGGCACATGGAGGACAGGGAGGTGATTCCAGACAGCCAGCATGGCTTCACCAAGGGCAAGTCCTCCCTGGCCAACCTAGTGGCCTTCTGTGAGGGAGCGGGTACATAAGTGGACAAGGGAAGAGCTACGGATGTCATGCATCTGGACTGCCATAAGGCCTTTGACAGGGTCCACCACAACATCCTTCTCTCTAAACTGGAGAGATACAGACTTGATGGGTGGACTGTTCAGTGGATGAGGAATTGGCTGGATGGCCACATCTTGACAGTAGTCAATGACTGGTGACAAGTGGTGTCCCTCGCACATCCATATTGAGTCCAGTACTGTTTAATATCTTCATCAATGACATAGTGGGATCGAGTGCACCCTCAGCAAATTTGCAGATGACATCAAGCTGAATGGTGTAGATAACACACCATTAATTCATTAGCTTTTTTATAAAACACTATGGGCTACTTGCTTAAAAGATCCCATAAAACTGACAGGTAAAAAAAACCCCTGAGATTCACAGATAAATGAAGAGGCGGTGGGGTGTGAAAGTACATGAATGTGCACATGTTGATCAGCCACAGGATGATAAATCTGCCACATTTCATCAGTAGTCAAGATTTATCTCTGGGATTTAGACCTTGACTGAAATCTAATAGGTCTTCATACCCCAAGCTGTCCTGTTACAATGACAATACTAAACTACCTTTATACAACAGGTGATCTGACACACAGATGCTTCTGCACGAGAGACTCAACTTTTTACCTGAGAAGGGTATGAAATGACATGCAAAATACTAATTAAATTCAAGAAACTTTGGTCTATAGCAACTGCATGTCCTGGAGCCCTTAAGCTGCAGCACAGCTAAATATTTAATTATAGCAAATCCAGTACATAAAGGGCTGTACTGCCAACTTCTTCCTCTTCTGAGTTTCAGCTTGGCCAGCTGCTGTTAGGACTGTGTCTATATCACTGTTCTGCTCTGAACAGATGTGTTTTTTTGCTGAATGAAAGAACAACCTGGTTTCCCTTCTCAGATCCTGCTGTCTCTTAGGTTTTCAGTCCCCCAGACTAGTATTTATGCTACTAATCAGTGCATGGCAAATATGAGGTGAACAGCAGAGACCCACTGTGAACTGAGAAGTCAGATGAACTGGTCACTGACACAGCATCAATGAAACAGGGCCCGAAGGATGGAGAGAGAGAGAGAGAGAGAGATGATCTTTCATCAGCATCTCAAACGGATTCCTCAAATTTTTTTGTTGGCGATGCTCATTACCCTCTTCTTTTAGAGAGTAAGTTGATGAAACATCTCTGCAAAATACAGCAACAGAGGGGATATAAACTCTTGTGTCAGTATTCAGATCAACATTAAATCCACACGCTTCAATTTTAACAGTGAGCTCAGCATCACATGGAATTCTGCTCACCCATACCAGCCCCACATCAGAGGATTTCCTGACACAGTGTTAATACAAGCTCAGCTGCTGCAGAGATGGGTGGCTCCTCTTCTAATACTAATCGGGAACAATACCTCTTTGCAGAAATCACAGGTCTGCCACTGAGACAGTGTTATTTTAAGCCCTGCATAGATCAATAGGATTTCCAATTACTTAACTAAAATGACGGAACAGGCAGGAAATTATTAATGTTTGATGCACTGTAAAAGACACCATTCTGATCAAGCTGTCACTGTCCTGGGTTCAGCTGTGCTCTTCTCTTCACTGAATTCCTTCTCATCAACAGTTACTGCCCATTAACTGATTTTGCAGTCACTGGTATGAATAATAGTATTTCCACTCTTGTGGATAGAAAAACACAAGAATAAAAGGTCAGAGACACCTTCACAATCCAAGCTCAAATCTCAGGAGAGTCTTTCCATAGACATTAGGATATGGAGAGAATTCAAATTTCCTAGCAGAATGTAATTATACTCAGCAAAACGTTGTATCAGTAATGTGTTCTGGCAAAATGCTTGTGAAAAGGCCTGTGATCATAACACAGGCACAGAGAAACTACATTATGCTAAGAATGACACTTCCAAATCTGAAAATCTCCAGACACACATAAAACTTTCATATGAGCAACAGAGAACACATATCAAGATCTATTTGCCTACAGTTCACATTATTCTCCGAACAGGAAAGGCATCTGTTGCAAACTATAGGAGGCCAGTTTACAGTCTTTGCAAAATAGGGTATCAGAGAACAAAAAAGCCTTCCCCATGCCTCTTTTTGTTGACTGAAAATAAGTGCAGTACCTCTGGCTCAAGGAATATTTCTTCCCCTTGCTTTTGCAGCACACACTGACACAGTGCCTTGTGTTTAGCTATATGCCATGGCAGACTTTTGGGAGAAAAAGATTATGCAAACTTTCTGTAAATGCAGGAACTAAACAGAACTAGTTCAAAAGCCCATAAACCATCACAGAACAACTACAGCCAGTTCTCTGCCAGGTACTCAATGTCTTTCAGGTGGCTTGCATTCCACCAATAGTATGAGTACCACAATTCGGATTCATTGGTCTAGTCCTGAGAACATGTGGCTAGAGTAATGGAATAATTTTAAAATCCATAAAAATCATGCAGCTGAAGGAAGAGTGGTGGCACAGTGTCTGCCAGGGACTCATCTTTCAAACAAATGATTCAAGTACTGTGGTCAATTTGTGGAAGAAGTGCCAAAAGATGTGGATGGGGTGGGAGGGGAAATCAACACCAAAAACCTCATCAACTGTACCTTTGCCCCCACAAGCATCCTAACAACTTCCTCCACACTAAAGTCTGGGAAATCAGCCTTAAACCATTTTCAGTTTAATCCAATTTTCTAAATAATGATCTCTCCTTTCATAGCTATTATGGGTCAAACTCTGCCGTCGTGCAACATTGATGAAGCCAACAAAAGTGCTCACTTACATGGATGCTGGGTTTCTCCTGAAGTGTTTAGCCACAATTACCTCGTAGCTGAGCACTAATGAGACCCTAGCTTCATCATAGCTGTTGATCATGGTGTTCAAAAGCTATTTACTATTTCAAGCTGTTAACTATCATACTACCATGCTTTTGTACAGCCATGTTTTTTATGTCCCACATACGTCAGCAGCTTGCAGTGAACCAGTGGCATTGTTTTGCTTTTGTATCGACTTTGTAGCACTACAAAATATCTTCCACCAACAGCAAACCCTGGTGCTACAGATACAGCCTCTAAGAGAAAAGGGGTTGAGAAGAGGCAGAATGTTTGCACATGCTTGAACTACTGTCCCAGCACAGCTCTCCCCTCCACAGACTAGGCAATGTTTAAAGATGTGTTTTGGGGAAAAGTTTCCTCACATACCTCTGTTTTAGGAAAAAAAACAAACAACCCAGTCAAACTGCAAATTCCCATGGTCAGCCTCTTTTTCTCCCCTCCTTCCTGAAAGTGATGCAATTTCAGAGGAGACTTGGAGAACTTCAGCTGACTACAAAGCAGCTTATACTGGAAGCTGACTACCACGGGGGATGCAACCCTCAGTTCAGCTTCCTCAGGTCATCCATACTCTCCAGTCACCATGGCTTGCTGAGCTGATTTAAAAGTGGCTAACGTCTCTGGCCACAAGAAAAACACCAATGATGTTGGTGCCACAGCAATGGTTTCTGCCCTATTTTCAATCAGAGCACAGGTTTTAGAAAGGACATAATAGAAGGAGGAAAGTGAGAATACCGACTGAGCAGCCTATCCTTGACATCAGAAAGCATTATTACAACCACAGGCTACATTCTGTAGAAACTAAAAATGAGGATAAGAATCGGCTTTGGAAGTCTGATGAAATCCTTTTTCATGTATTTTTTTCCTGTTGTGATCACATGAAAATCTTAAAATGGAAACACTGAGTAAATGCCACTTTTTGTTATTTGTACTGCAAACTTGCAATGGTGAATGACACCTGTAACCTTTCAATTTCTTATAGCTTCCCTGTAAATAGCTGGATCAGTATTAACTCGATACTCCAAAGACTTCAGCTTTGCTTCATGTAACACTTGGAGGCCTGAGTTCACAAGCACTGCAAACAATTTCAGGAAATAAAATAACCAGGCATTAGGAAGGACAACATCAGACAACGTTTTGTAAAGCAGATGAGATGACGACGTTATATATGCTCTGCTAAAGAGCTAAGACAAGAGATGTGAGTAACTTTATGGAGACTTAAGTTAATTAAACCTTCTTTTTAATCCATACATTGAAATCTATGAGTTCTTCAAATACACTCTAGCTATCTCGTCAAAAACTTTATTAAATGCTCTTGATAAACTGATGGGTTATAAGATGCCTGCTGAAACTACAAACAGCCTGAAATATAAGCACATTAGATAATTTTTGTTAGTTCTACAGCATCCACTCGCTGACAGCATGAATAACATCAAGAATCAAGTATCTTGGATCAAAATCATAATTTATTCCTTCAATATCTGCTACCACAAACAACTTGGATTGTGCTCTGGTTTAGACAACATTCTGAGCAAAATGAACTCATAACGGTGTCACTAGAGATTTATTTTCTTAATAAAAAAAATAAGTTATTTTTCTGTAGAACAGAGATTCTACAGAGAGCAGACTTTGTCCAACTCTATACATAATACTGGCCAGGCTAGAAAGGTTTTCACTGACTTCAGGATCCAGCGAGAGTAACTAAAACCATCACAGAACACTGTGTTCATTCACAGTCCAGACAAGGTCTGGGCAGTTGGGATTTATCTGGCTACCTAAATTCTTACCATGCCAAGTAACTGAGCAGGATTCTTGCTTTAACTAGTACCTAGGCATTGTTTTGACATAGCAGGATTCTTCTAAAGGGTAGGTTTGAGCCTTCTGCTTTATCAATATGTTCAGGGGAATGAAGCAGGGTGACTGTGCTGGGGTCCACATGCTGCCTTCCCACAATACACATGCTCCAAGGGCCAAACGGGAGAAAATGTGCCAGGAAAGAAAACCAGTATGAAAGATGACGACTCAACTTCCCTGCATGTTAAGAGTTGCAGAAAATCAGTCAATATCAGCTAGAAAAAGAACAAAGCTAGGAAAAAGAGAGGTTCGGCAAATCTTTGCAGCAGCTGCTACTCATGGAGGCTCTGCGCTGCCCTATTCATAACTCAAGCTGCAATTTTGCTCGGAGACAAGCTGATTCCAGGATAAAAGAAAGGAGAGACAACAGTGCAAACTGGCAATACTGGATCACTATTTGGAGACTCAGTATGTGCATTAACAGCATGGCTATATTCCATGCTGTTGTTCAACTAGTGATGAAACTCTGGAAGAGCTACGCAGCCAGTCATGCAGAGATGAGAGAAAGCCTGGTA
This sequence comes from Pterocles gutturalis, assembly GCF_000699245.1. Lineage (NCBI taxonomy): Eukaryota > Metazoa > Chordata > Aves > Pterocliformes > Pteroclidae > Pterocles > Pterocles gutturalis. Next base: position 109,238 of record NW_010110182.1, on the reverse strand, counting down.
ATAAGTAACTAGGGCTCATTGCAGCCCACCATGGTGAACAGAAGTTAATTTTAACTCAGCGAGGATCATATATATCATGCTTGTCTGGTTCACGCAGATACTCACTGCCATGAAAAGGCAATTAGAAAACAGCCATAAGCCAGATTGTGTATGTTCTCATGAGTTTAAAAATGAAAGAATAACATGGAACAAAGTTGTTCTTCTGATGACTGGCAGATCCATGCTTATACAGGATTTTTTGTCATAAAAATCCCATTTAGCAACCGTACGTTGCAGTTGATGAGGAAACATGCACCTGCAACAGCTCTGAGTTGTAACAGTGAGAATTATTTTTGCCGTTCTTTTTTTGACAGAACCTTTCCAAACAGACTCACAAGTGGAAGATCCAGTTAAGACATGCCTACTAACATTAAACATGACCATACCAACTAACCAAGCGGTTGACTGTCTGTCCTCACAGTTTTAACGCGGTACAGTAGGCCGGGCACTGACAGTGTCTGAAGAGATTAAGGGAAGGAAGGCATACAGACCACCTGGATTATACCAAATTTCCCTGGATTATAATTTGAGGGACAGCACATGCAGAACATGACCTATGTTCTTTATAATCAGCTTAAATCAGCCTTTCATTTAGATTTGTACAGTTAAACCGCTGTTTTACATTTGTCAGTGCATATATGTAACATGCGCATGCTGAGACCTCACAGCTCGCATGACACCAATGCTGCTTCCCTGCTTCCTGGCCTTTTGATGGAAGTACTTGTCAGCAACACTTCTCTGAAGCCCACTGTGTTCCACCTCTCATACAATATAACTGATTATAAAAATAACCAAAAGTAGTGAAAACCAACTGCATACTAGTAGTAGTCAGAGCAACCTGAAAGAACCTGAATTTACCCTGCTTGGTGCCTTCACCTGATAAACATCAGCCTAGCTTTCCTGGGAGCTTTCTCCTTCTTCCAAACCCAAAAGTTACACCATTACCTGCAGTTGCCTTAAGCTATCTTTTAAAATGATGAACAGGTTTAGTAACCTTGTATCTCCATCCATGCCAGCCACCTTTCTTCCACTGAAGCTCTTGGAAATGCTTTGGTTCATGGTCACACTGTGAAACAAGTTTCAGATACCAAACTCTTCACAGCATTAGGAGATTTATTCAAACTGACTTGTCAAAAAAAGCATGTATTCCAGAAGAATAAGCAAAGTAAGTAAGTAGTCTTGGGTCTCCTGTAGAGCCCAGACCCTGCAGCTAGCAATGAACAAAGAAAGACTGGAAAAATGCAGTGCATCACCTTCTTCACTCATGTCTCCTGGAATGGATTATGCCTGTTTGTCCTCTGCACACCTCAAAATGATTAATAAATATTATGACTCCATGGAGTTTCTCTTCCTGGATATTGAAAGAAAAAATAAAACAACAGCAAAAAACAAACCATTCCTTTATCAGTCGAGAGGAGACTATGCCCATGTAGCTACAGCAAAAACAAGCATTTGAGGCCTGGGGAAGAGGAATTGCAAGGCTTATTGAAATAAAGAAAGGCATTGCCCAGCCTGATTAGACTAGCCTAGGTCTCACATAATTTATATCAATTCTTTCGTTTGAGATTGGTTTCATTGTCCCCACAATTCAGTTATCACCTGAGAAGGCATTATGTTCCCCCTGACTCATGGAGAGTTGTGTTTTATGTTGTAATTTGCTAGAACAGTGATTATGCGCAAGTGGGAGAATTTCACAAGCAAAATGTCTTGTCAGTGAAAATAGCAGCTTTACTCCTACATTCACTTAGCAGCAGGAGGCAGAAAGTGTCCTGGGGTTTTTGAATTATTGCTGAAATGAACTCCAGATGCCTTGCAGAAAGACTGCTAAATATATACCTAATTGCCAGTTCCTTTTGTCTTAGGCCCACTGCAAAACAACCTTCAAACAACAGCATTTGATACATTCTGAATTCTTTATTAGCACCTTTATGCAAAATTAAATGGCAATTGTGCAAATCCGGAGCACAACAGCATGCCAGTGCTTCATAAGTGATGTCTCTGGAAGCCTGTCTTGGGTATTCGGCTTCCTGTGTGGAGTAAATTTTCTTATAAATTACAGTCTTCCTTTTACCAATTTTATACCTCTCAGTTTTTATGCTAGAAAAATTTGCATATTTATGTAATATTAATCAGGCTCCCAATTTCACTATTTTGAATATCAGCAAAGGAGAGCAAAACTAAGCTTCCTGGCCTGCTGCCACTCCAATGACTCATCTTTGCTGACATGCAAGCTAATGGGGGTGAAGATTTAGAACTGCTGTTTCAGAGAGAAAAAGGATTTGGGAGAGACAAGCTCGTACGTCCCATGCTTCATCCCTGCTAACCCTGACTCCCACACGCAATGGCCACAGTCCAGCAGAGAACTATGAAACTGCCTCTGGGCTCTGTGACTAGAGCTGTTATAAGGTAACCACCAGGAGTACATCCTTCAAGGCTTTGGTCTGGAAACAAGAAGGTCTTAAAAATCAAAGACCATATACACCACACTGAACCATTTGCATATCCAAATAAATACACACATTATTTTGTCGATTCAGGGAGAGAAGAGGCAGAGGGATTGTCAGTGTAACCACGCCATCTGTGACACAGGAGCACACAGCACAGTGTCGGCTGCTGCATTCCCGTAATACACAATCCCTCTGCCTTCACTGCCTTCTAGAGTCGCAGCAACAAACCTCACCGACAGCTGTAACCTGCTGCCCTCATTAGCCCAAGGGAGCTGACATCAAGACCAGAAGTTACTGTGCAGACCTCTTCCCTTTCTCCCTTCCCCAGAACTACTTGCTTTTCTTTTTACTCTTCTTTCAGCACACTGGGCCAGTGCTACTCTATAGAGCAGGATTCAGACGAGGTTCAATCTAAAGTGACATGGAAGTGCTGCTGTCACCTAACATAAACAGGAATGGATGAGCTCACGCAGAACACCAGCACAAAATGCCACAGCTGTAAAGCACGACTCAAGTTTTGACACTTGCTAGGTAACTTATCACTGTGCTGGTAATCTCTTCTGGGACTCCACCAGCCAGACAGCATGAAGGTGTATTAGGGACACTTACACAGGCTTCAGCTCTACAATGCCCAATTCCCACTAGCCATGTCAATCTTTACTTTAGAATTTGCCTAGTCCTAGCAAGGGCTTCCTGCACAGTGTCACACTTGGCTCTAACACTTCACAGAAATCACTCGAGACAGCATGAATCTCCAGTTTCTGAGCTTCGGTTCCAATTATAAAAACACAGTGTTATTTTAAACACTTCAGGTTGAACTTGACTACCATAGTAAGGATGTAAAGGATGGGAAAATCTTGACCTTGCTGACTTTCAGATGTCTCAAGAGAAAAAGCACATTGGGCAGCTGCTTCTAGTTATGTGTGAAGACTAATTATCTCCTTCAAAATCGTGCACTCTGGACAAGATTAATCTGCTCTTTGTTGACTATTCAGCAACGCAAGCACACAGCAGTGATCTGGTAAAGTTTGTGTTTGGATAACAAAAAATTCCAAGTCAGCAGTTCCTTCTTTGCCATTTCAAACAATACAGAGTGAGGTTTAAATGCTGGAGTCACAGCTAAACACATAGGGCAACTCAGAGAATCACAGAACGGCTGAGGTCAGAAAGCACCCCTGGACATCATCTTGTCCAACTGCCCTGATCAACCTGGGTCACCTGTAGCAGGCTGTCCAGGACTATGTCCAGATGGCTTTGGAGTATCTCCAAGGATTTTGACTCCACAAGATCTCTGGGCAACCTATGTCAGTGCTCAGTCACCCTCACAGTGAAAAGATGGAAACTGCTGTGTTTCAGTTCATGCTAATTGCCTCTGATCCTAGCCTTGGGCAACACTGAAAAGAGCCTGGCTCAGTCTTCTTTACACTCTCCCTTCATATATTTATATAGACTGATAATATTAATCCCAAGCATTCTCTTCTCTATGCTAAACAGTTCCAGCTCTCTCTGCCTTTCCTCATGTCAGAGGTACTCCGGTCCCTTAACCAATCTTAGTGACCCTTCACTGGACTCTCTGCAGTAGCTTTGTATCTCTGGTATCTCTCCTGTCCAGAACTGGTCATGGTACTCCAGGTGTGGCCTCACCACTGCTGAGTAGAGGGGAAGGATCACCTTTGTCAGCCTGTTGGCAGCACTCCTCCTAACGCACCCCAGGATACCATTAGCCTTCCTTGCAGCCAGGGCACATTGCTGGCTCACGTTCAACTAGGTCCCCCAGGTCCTTTTGTGCAAAGCTGCTTTCCAGCTGGTCAGCCCTCAGCACATACTGGTGCAGGACATCGCAGTTCCCTTTGCTGAACCTCACGAGGTTCCCGTTGGCCCATTTCTCCAGCGTGTTGAGATTCTTTCCCTCTGCATGGCCCCACAGCCCTCTGGTGTATCAGCTGCTTCTCCCAGGTTGGAACTTGAGCGAACTTGCTGAGGGGGCATCCTGCTACATCATCCACATCATTAATGATGTTGAATGGGACTGGACTCAGTATTGACCCCTGGGGTGCACTGCTAGTTACTGGCCCCTAACTACACTTCATACCACTGATGGCCACCCTCTAGGTCTGGCTGCTCAGCCAGTTTTCAGTCCACCTCACTGTTTGCTCATCTAGCCTATCTGTTATCAGCTTTTCTCTCAGGATCTTCCAGAGGGCAGTGTCAAAAGCCTTACTGAAGTCAAGGTAGACTATATCCACTGCTCTCTCCTCACCTACCAAGCCAGCCATTTCATCATAGAAGCTTATCAGGTTGGTCAAGTATGACTTCCCCTTTGCAAACCCATCCAGTCATCATTTTACTGAGCCTTCCCTGAAGCAGAGTCATGTACTGCAGTCTCCAGTGGCAGAACTGCACTGGTGGAATTGGGTCCTCCCTACATTTCTGCAACATGCACATGAAATCCCATGAGCAGGAGTGCCACCATTTTTCCCATGTCAGATCATGCAAGTAGGAAAACTAGCTTACTTCATTTACAGAAATTCAGTGAATGGCCAAGTTAGCTTCAAGGAATGACTGAGGAAAAAGAAGCAAAGCTGTTTAAGAAACAAATAATCGCTCCTTAGAAAAAATAACAGGCAATTTTAAACACACAGTTTGTGTCCATCCATCTTCTCCTTTTGTCATGGTCCTTCACCAACTCACAGCACAGTAGGGACCAGGCATTATCACATTATCTTTGGAGTCATTAAATGCTAAGCAAGACTTCTACATTGTACTGTTAAGCAGAGCTGATGACACAGCTCCGTAGGGGCACCTTGGTGTTATCCTGGTTGCATTAACAAAACCCCGAAGAAATATCATTATGGAGGATTTGAAAGGAAACTGTGGCAGAGAGGTTGATACTGGCATCTGTAAATCCTCTGCGTGCTTAAATAAGGAGCTTGGTGGTAATCTCTAAATAAAACTCTGCAAAGGATAACATTTCTAGCATTCTTGGTGCTTCCCAAAACCAAAACTACCACTGTTATCTTCTGATGCAATGACAGACCCCTCTTGCTCTCATAGGGACACAGAGATTTGGGTTAGTTCTCTTCATACAAGAGAAAGGAAGGATCCAGAACACAAAAGAGTGAGGCCAATGCCTTCTCCCAGCCCCCCTCATATATAGGACACAGAGAAACTTGAATGGGTTCCTACACTGAAGTACAACAGTGTATTTCCTAACTAGCCAGCTGTCTTCTGGATGTTGTAGACCCTAGCTAAAGAACTGAACATCTGTGTCTTGTTTGTGTGCATGCACATGTGTGTACCTAGAAAAGAGACTATGTGCACATGTAAACAGCTGCCTTTGTCTGCAAAGAGGTGAGATTACAGTAACACTTCACAGATGTATGTATTACACAGCTTCCCCAGGACCCCTAATTCAGTGGAGGGGTGGAAAAGGAGTAGCTTGCAGTATTGCAATCTGCATGGCAATAACATCCTTATACTGATTTCAGTGTGACAGACTTTCCTTATCTCACTGTGTTTTTTTTTAAGCTGAACATGTTCATGAAGTGTGCACTGAAAGCTAACGAGAAGATCCTAGCTCCAAGCTTAGCCTCTGGTCAGTGTCTTTGGTGACTAATATTTTATTTCTCCTCTAACTTCTTTCCAACACAGGCAACCAACTGCTAACTTGAAGCTATGTGGTCTCCAACCCACTTCTACCTTAAAACCAGCAGAAGCCTCATATATTTCTTGTCTAGCACACAGGAAACACAATGGCACTTTAGCAAATAGGCTATTTCAGCACCTGGTTATGTTTGAAACTCTTCCTGGTGCTTTGGGAAATAGAGTAACGTCAATGAATCATGTTCAATTATGACATAGGTATTTCCAAGCTTGTTTGACGCTCAGCATTTGAGGAAAACGATATGCTTACTCACCATAAGGGATATATGCCAAGCCTACTGACAATGAAGACAATGGCAAATGTAAGGAACAGAAGGTCACTCAGTTTTTGACACTTGCAATAGTTTGCCATTTTGGCAGCCTGTAAAAGAAAGAAATGTCTGTTTACTTCTGTGAGGACAACTGATTTCTCTTGTATTGTGTATAAGCTGTAAGAAGAAGAAATAAAATTTTTACGAAATGGCTAATATTTTCATGGGGCCATCTCACAGTGACCTTGTAATTCCTCTCCACCATGCATCAGGAAAATATCTTCTTAGAAAAAAAACAGAGTGTAAAACCAGAGTACATCTCTCATTTCTTCCTTCCCCATTCAAATTTGTTCTTGAAATCCTACCATTTCAGATTCACAAAACTTTTCTAAGCCTTTTATTGAACCCCATTGTGTTTATGCTGTCCTTGCACCCAACCTCTTTATCTACCCGTCTCTCACCTTTCCAGTATGCTCCACTTGCATTCTCTCCACCATCCATCTTCCACCTGTGCTGTGCTCTCTGACCTTCTAGTGTTGCGATATATAAACTTCATCTCAAATTCTCTATTGTGCCCCATATCCTATCTTCGGCTACAGCATCTCTTCTTCCTTTCTTGCCCATACAGAACAGTTTCTACCTCTAAGATTATACCCCTCCTCTTCACACCTTTTTCCAAAGCTCTCTTCCCAACTTTTGCTTTCTAACTTGTTGCCCTACACCTCTTTTTACATGCTTCTCTCATTTGTCTTCGTACAGTCTTCTATTCCTCCTCAATGAAGGAGTCTACTAATTACTTACTCTTTACTGAAACTGCTCATTAACCACCTCATAGTGTGCGGAGCTGATATTCCTACGGCACCTTCTAATATTATAATATAATTTCTCAAAAACAGTACAGATGTTGGCTCATCAGTTCTCAAGTAACAAATCTACAAATGATATTGATAAGGTAGGACTACAAATAAAAGGAAAGAGTATGGTGTTGGATGGAATTTGGCCACCTAATACAACACAACTTAAAAACCATGACTACAACCGAATAACACAGCTCTTCCAGATACTCTTGCCAGTCTATTTTAGTCCATTCCTTTTGCAGCACAGCTATTTGCCTTGGTCTGAAGTGCCCGTTCCCTGTTCTTTTAGAAAAGTGTGTTAGGAGATAGCTGGAACCCAACAGAAAGGATTCAGGTTGAACTGTCAGCTATGTGAGGCTCATACACCAGAAGCATGCCAAATTGTCAACAACTCACATCCATACATTGGCATCAAAAATTGTCACATTAATTGAAGCTGAAAAGTCTCAAGGTCCCCAAATAGGTGGCATCTTAAGCGCTTCAGCAGGTTAGGCTACAGTGTTTCCAAACCACAAGCTGCACTGCAGTGAAATGATACCCAAGTCCCCTTAAACAACTTAGCTGGGATTCTGAAAGTTGCCTATCAGTAGCCTATATTTCAGCTTAAGCTAATGTAACGGCTTCCTAGGCAAGCATATGACTCTACGTCTGGTCTGTCCTGCTGTGGCTAGGCTGCTTTGAGTATCTAAGATAACTTTCACTCGGACCTAAGAGAATAGATACGTATTCCTGAAAATTCTACTATGACTCTTCTGGGCTTTCAGATGCCTTAAGATCTACGGAAAACACTTCACCTCCAGTGTTCCTACCAATATATACTACTTTCCACAATGAGAATAGCAAAAATGTTGCACTGCAGCTTTCCACTGGACATGTTCCATTATGAAATGGTAGGTGGAAAGAGTCTAGTGGCCTCTGGAAATAACTTTTCATTTTTACAAATATATAGTATACAAAACAGGTCAGGTGCACCACTCACCCATCATGGCAAGATATTTTACCAGCTGCTTTTGCAGTTTGATAATTTTCTTCCTCTGCACTGACTTTTCCCTCAGTAACATCATCAGTGTGTAGGAGTCCATCTTCTCTCATATGGCACCGGGGCTGTGACCCATTGCCCCAGCAAAAGAAAGTCTGTTGAGTGCGTCGTAATGGCCCTTCTAGTAAATATTTCTCAGGAGTCATGATTCTCTTCCTTATATTTTATAGACTCACCTTAGTATTTCCAGTCAGAACAGACTGAACAAATTGACTAGAAAGACCACTAAAGTACGTGTCTCATGGGCAAGAATACTTGCTGAATCTTTGCAAAATCATGTGAGAACACCAGCAATTTCTCATTGTCTTAGCCAGTGAATGAACAGAGGAATTAAGACAAAATATGTATCTCACTGTGTTCAATATAAGGTTTTAGCCTACTACAGCTGCTCTCCAGTGACTTTATAGTTCCACAGGCACTGGTCTGATCTGGAATGAATACTGTCAAGTATATCTGTCTGGTGGTGAGAAAAGAGGAATGAAGAAAGTTTGGGTGAACTCAGCTAGCAGAATGGATCTACACACATTGCTAAAACAGAAAAATAAACTTGTAAAGATACAATTATTTCAGCCAGATTCTGTGTTGCTTTCTATCTCAGGCAGTGATGTGCCTTCTAGATTAAAAAAAGACAAAAAATACTGCAGTATCAAATCAGAATGGCAGGATTTTGATTCTGCAATAGGTGACTCACACAGTGAGACTATATTCTTGCATAACAGGATCCCTGCAACTACTTTGGTAAAAAATAATTTCAGAGAAAATAGTTATTAATTTTGGTTTGATCTTGATGGAGAGTTCAGACAGCCCAATCACAGCATCACCCATAATTGTCTAAAAACTGATGCAGATACAGGATGACAACATCTCTAAATTGCCACTATGGAAGTTACAGACCATTTTGATTTAAAAGAATTTCAATCATTCCTTCTTCTTCAAATCCAAGTGTTTAATATTGGCATCGGCATGTGAAGGCATGGGAACCTGGAAAATCCTGAGGACCAGAGGTAAGCTCACTGCCCATGCACAGAACAGCCACTAAGTTGTCCAGCACCTTCTGCCCAGCAAAGCACAGCAGAATCAAACCGTGAGACCTTGATTCTTTTGGAGACAGGGTTCTTGTCCCACACAACACATCAGAGGGGTCAAGAATCAGGAGCTTCTATTCCACACAGTCATCAGTTTCCAGATTTTGCAACTTTGAGCTTTCAACTTTACCATGTTATATTTAAAATCTGTGTGGAACCCTCCCTGGCATGCAACACATTACCAGCCTCTGCTCTGTACAAGCAACTTATCAACAGATTAAACAGCCTAAAGTCACACACATGCACTGCTACAAGTGTAATATATTTTAGCAAGGAAATACACTATATTAATCACCATTACCATCTTGAACTGGTCTCTTTCCTTAAGAAATACTTGTTTTGAATAGCAAATAGATTCTACCTATTGACATGCGAGCTCTCAGAATAGTGAATACCATGAACAGACACTGATGATATACGTGTTATCTCACCTCTAGGACAACATCAGCCGCATCATGGAGACATAAGGTCAAGGTTCCCACTCGTGTCAAATTGGTTACATATGAGAAGGTTATCAGGGTGACTGTTACAATGTGATGTGTAAACATGATGCCAAAATCCTAAAGCAGCAAGAAGCAGGGAAAAAAAAACAACAACAAAACCAATGAACCAAACAGTGAGATTCAGTACTCTTACACAAAAATGGATGGATGTTTTTTAAACCCAGCATTATGATTATGTTACATAAAGATCCTACTACATAGGTGCATTAAATACCCCGCTATATGTTTCACTTAGACTGAATAAAATAATCCATGTACATTAAAAAAAGGCAAAAAGATTATTGAAAGCTAGGCAATATCTACACTTCTCAGTTCATAATAATTTAACCTAATGAAGTAAACATTTGCAGCCAAAGTTACTTTGAAAAGGCATATGTACATACAAATCAAGTTACACCATATTCCTTATGCACCAAGCAACATGTAATATGCAAAATAATGCACTGTTCACAAGAGTTAAAAGAGCTACAAAGGAACGGGAAACACATTTCCATCGCACTAGGAGTTAGCGATAGTCACCTGCCAAGCATAACTGGGAGCTTTCACAGAGCTGAGAACCCCAGTTCCAGTTTTTTATTTGCTTGTTTTTAACGAAGCTGATTTGTCTTCACACTGTAATAGGGTCATAAAAGTCTTTAAATCAACTGGTGCAGCTCCTCCTACTTAGATCTAATCTGCTGCCTCCCAAATGATGCAGGTTAGCTGGTCTCCAGATCAGCAACTGAGTTATGTGGCCAGCAAGTAACTATTGAAAAATACTGGAAGTGGTGAAGCTAAGGGAAAAAAAACCCAACAAAACCAAAACCAAACTAAAAGCACAGAACTGTATCCTAGTTTGGTATACACCCAACATTTCTAAGCCAGGTGATTTGGTTTCCAGCAGTGTGGAGCACAATCAAACACATTCTGCAGTCATCTCAAGTCACTGCTTTAAATCCATTTTCTTAAAGCATAAAGAGAATTAAAGCCTGTTTCCCTTCCCAAGTCATAAGGGAAAGCAGGCTTAGAGCATCTTAGACATTTCAGTCACTACAAACACATACATGGGGACCATTTCACCATTCCATAATCAAAATAACAAAGCACCTACCATATTCCCTGGGATTAGAAGTAAGCTACTAGCATTGCCGTATGGCCATACTGCAGCCTAGCTCTTTACCTGCTTCAGCTGAAAATGCTATGGCACTGTTCTTCATTTTCCTACTCACTGCAATTATGTTAGCACAAAGGCAGTCTGAACAGGGGAAGAAGCCAAGTGTAAAATTCGCGTCTGTTTTTTATAGCTGACACATTCATGTTCTACAAATATGAGATTTCTAGTCCCTCTTGGGAATCATTCCTGATAATATAGATCATTCCTGAGCAGCCCTTACGCTCTTGGGCAGTAGTCTCTGTGTTTCTGCATAAGTCTACTTACAGAAATGCTGTCCAGGCAACTGCTTCTCTGATAATGCTTCTTAAAAGAGACAGTTATCTGACTCTGCCAGCTCTGAAATGGAGATGTTGGACTGACCTACTGAAAATTTTTAGAAAAAATGATCTAGAAGTGATCTAAATAAGACTACTTCTGTTATTCTTGTCCTTTCTTTCCTGTTTGTGACATTTCTTTAGTCATAGTAATTAACACTATGATTTGAAGATGCTACCAGATAGATTTTAATTATACATAAGGCCAATGAATACATATAAACTAATGGTACAAGTTCCCATAATGTCAAGTGGTACTTGTGTTCCCAGCTTGCTCGAGCACTTACACAGCAGAAGAGCAGTTGCATAGGAATGGCCTTTTCTTTTTTTAAAATGTATTTCAAACTGTATTTATATTTGCGCAAGATGCATTTATTTACAGCAGATTTGTAGCCTCCAGTTTAAACTGCTGAAAGATATCATGTGCCTGTGTCATGAAATACATGGCTAAGAACAGGAGAAAGAACATACTTCTGACAGCATCAGTGGGAAGAACGCAGGGCAGACAATGGGGAAAGCCCAGGGGTCTCAACTTGTAGATGAGCCCTCTGGACTCAAGGCTTCTGCTGCTCACGCTTGTTTAACATGACACACTCACTGACTAAACTGCCAGCTGGCTATGGAGCACTAGTGCCACTGAAGGGCTAAACATCATCTTCATTAGTCACTCCAGCTTCAGGAAATGGGCTTCAACAAGGAAGGGGAGTATCACCAGCTAAAGGTTTCAACCGCTGTAATTCTAGTAAAAGTCTGCAAAATGTACACAATCTAAATTCCTTTCCTCAGAAACAAAAGAAATCAGCTCTCTGACTCTTTTTTTTACTGAGATTGAAGAAAGAGATCTAGGATCAATGAAATATGGCATGAATTTCCTAGAATCAAAATGGAATATTCAAGAAAATTAGCAGCTGCAGATTATTTTGGCAATGAGTGAACTGTCATTTAAAAAAAAAAAAAAGTAAAATAGAAGCTCTAGGAATTGCCAAATGCTTGGAACTAAAAGCTGTGAATACACAGAAAGGTCTCCTGGTTCTTCTATAAACCTATTAAAACAATGACTGAGTAGAAATTTTATACATTCCCTTAAACACACTGGACAAATGTTTTTCTACCAAACAATACTTCAGTTATCCAGGAAGCATGTAACTAAGCCTCACTGCTTTTAAAATTCATCAGGGGCTTGTAAGAGTAACAAAGTTTCCCAATCTAATTTTTTTTTCTGTGTTTTATAGAAGAGGATGTATGGGAAGCTGGACAGAGACGATTAAAAAACAGATCATAATAGGTTTTGCAGTCTGTGAAAATGAAAACCCTTAACAGTAGAACATCATTACAGCAACATAGTATATATTTATGAAGCAAACAACATGGCATTATAAAACCATAAAAGTTAATCTACTCAGTTGGCTGCCTTAATGCCAATAGTAGGTATGTGCAAAAGCCTAAATAGTTTGGTCACACCTCTTCAGCCAGGCAAAGATAATCTGGTGGAATTTATAATACCTAAATAAACAGGTATTTGAAAGTCAGCAAACCAATTGAAAGTAATTTTAAAGTCATTAATTTGCTATTAGAGAATTAAAAAACAGAGTTGGAAAACAGCAAGCACATTTCTCTTGAGCTACAGCGAGTAAAAGACCAGTGCTGGAGCTAGGCCAGTGCCAAGTGCTGGTGTGTTCAGAGAAGACCTACTGAACCTCACCCTGAGAGAAACCCAGCTACATAAAAGCGGCTGGCTGAACTCCTGCAGTGGACAAGGCTGCCAGGGCACTTTTGGTCATCCCAGACTACAACAAAGCTGCTGCTGAATTTAAAATCTCTAAACTGATAACCAAGACTTAGATAAAAGTATTTCTCTCACTATAAGATGAAAACAGGTTTCTCAGGCTGAGAACTGTTAATCTACTTTGTATAAGCTGTCATGAAGTACCACAACAGTGTCTGATATTAGCTGGTAAATTTCCTGCTTCTACCACTTAAACAAAGCTTATTTCATATGGGTATCATTTCACACATTGCAGGCAGTGTGCGCTTGCAGCCCAGAAAGCCAACTGTGTGCTGGGCTGCATCAAAAGAAGCATTAGCAGCAGGTTGAAGGAGGTGATTCTCCCCCTCTACTCTGCTCTCGTGAGACCCCACCTGGAGTACTGTGTTCAGATGTGGGGCCCCCAACATAAAAAAGACCTGGACCTGTTGGAGAGAGTCCAGAGGAGAGCCACAAAATTAATCAGAGGGCTGGAGCACCTCCCTATGAGGACAGGCTGAAAGAGTTGGGGTTGTTCAGCCTGGAGAAGAGAAGGCTCCAAGGAGACTTAATAGCAGCCTTCCAGTACCTGAAGGGGGCTACAGGAGAGATGGGGAGGCACTCTGCATCAGGGAGTGTAGTGAGAGGACAAGGGGTAACAGGTATAAGCTGAAAGAGGGCAGATTTAGACTAAACATGAGGAAGAAATTTTTCACTGTGAGGATCATGAGACACTGGAACAGGTTGCCCAGGGAAGCTGTGGATGCCCCATCCCTGGAGGTGTTCAAGGCCAGGCTGGATGAGGCTTTGAGCAACCTGGGCTAGTGGAGGGTGTCCCTGTCCATGGCAGGGGGGTTGGAACTTGATGATCTTTAAGGTCCTTTCCAACCCAAACCATTCTATGATTCCGTGATTCTATATTGGGAACATTAAGAGGTTTCCATGTTTTTTAAACCAAACCTGGTCTTTAAAAGATAACTGCTATGGTGCTGCAAGAGCTGCTGTCTCTGTCAAGCTTGTAGTGCTTTTTGTCAACGACTGGAAGCTCCCAGTGCTATAATTTTTGATCTCATAGGTTTCCTTGACAGCTTGCACTCACCCCTGGCTACAGAACAGTTTTACTGTATGACACCAGCACATGCCCACATTTCTCCAGTCTGATCTTCCTAGTTATCATTTTTGCTTACACTACAAAAAGCACTGTCTCCACAGTCCAAACTGGTCAGTGATCTAATAGTTTATTTATAAATATGGCATCTCCACTGTTTCCTGCAGGGTGTTCATAATGAAGGCTTTTGACTTGCTATCGTTCACTGCAGATACTGTGCTCCTGCTCTCTGTTGGACATGGGACATTTTCAGACACAGCAGATGCATGGGACACTGCTTTGATCTGGTGCTCTGGGTTCAAGCACTGCAAATCCGCAGCAGGGGTGTTACTTAGCTGCTAGTGATCCACTTCCCCACTTCCATCTCCCATTCTATTTCCACAGTAGGCTCTTCCAAAGTCTTTCTGATAACAAGTACAGGTCATTTACATGTAACTGAGAAACAGACACAGAAGATGGTTTATTTGCACCTGTACTATGGACAGGATCAGGTTTTAGCTCTGTGCTCAGCTCACCAATGTGAATAAACTCTCCAAGTCATGAGGGAAAAAGCTATAGCATTTGCTTATGAGATGTATTGAGAAAGGTCTTGCTCCCAATGGCCCTTTTCAGAAAAGTACCTCAGCGCTGAACCTAGGTCGTGTTCAGGTAACCTCCAATTAGTTTTCACATGAGCAAAGCAACTAGTCAGGAATCAATTAAATATTCTCTAAAGATGCATTGTACTGCAAAATTGCAATATGGTTGCAATTGCAATGTTGTTACATTTTCCTCTCCCTCAAGAGGTACACAAAGAAAATAAAATGTAACTAATTGCACAGTGCAGAGGGCTGAATATGAATGTAGGGGGACTGATTAGACACAACACATTTCTGCGGCAATAACCCAAACAATCCTGCAACATTGCTGCAGAGGTTTGGTTTTGGTTGATACAGAGACAAAGGGCTATTCAGTATTGCTGCCACCTGCAGCTTACGCATACTAGTCAATGTCAGTCTTGATTTAAATCCAATATAATACATCTCCGCTGAGCACTGTTCTTCTGCATCTCTGTTTTTTGAAACAGTGAAGCTGTACTTGTTTCAAGCTCATGATTAACAGAATGTTTAGTAGCTATAGACAATGCAAGCAAGCGATTTACATGTATTCATCCTAAATTGGTTGTTTTGTTTACAGTTTACCCTCCAATATGGACTTAAAATTTGTGGATGTTTTCTTGAGTTTTCTACTTCTAGAAATAACTGGAAATTCAAATAGAGAGGTGTTTTCCTATATATGTAGCTCTGACACAAGTATCCCAGGAGCACACTGTGATTCCAAATAGCAGATGAATTTATTCAGGACATACTGGATCCTTCATTTACTCTTTCCAGAGTTATGCTCCTGCTAAAATTCTGGTAAACAGGGATTTTTCCATTAGCATAGCCTACAATCATTTAATTAAATGACAGTAGAAGGAGGCATGTAAAAATATTATATAATCATTCCCAATCATAGAATCATAGAATCATTAAGGTTGGAAAAGACCTCAAGGATCATCAAGTCCAACCCAACACCACCTAACTCACTAAACCATGTCCCTAAGCACCACATCTACACGTTTCTTGAACACCTCCAGGGATGGTGACTCAACCACCTCCCTGGGTAGCCTGTTCCAATGTCTGACCACTCTTACAGTGAAGAAATTTTTCCTAATATCCAGCCTAAACCTTCCCTGGTGTAACTTGAGGCCATTTCCTCTTGTCCTATCACTTGTTACTTTAGAGAAGAGGCCAGCACCCACCTCACTACACCCTCCTTTCAGGTAGTTATAGAGAGTGATAAGGTCTCCTCTCAGCCTCCTCTTCCCTAGACTAAACACCCCCAGCTCCCTCAGCCGCTCCTCATCAGACCTGTGCTCCAGACCCTTCACCAGCTTCATTGCCCTTCTCTGGACTCGCTCCAGCACCTCAATGTCCTTCTTGTGGTGAGGGGCCCAAAACTGAACACAGGATTCAAGGTGTGGCCTCACCAGTGCTGAGTACAGGGGCACAATCCCTTCCCTAGTCCTGCTGGCCACACTATTGCTGATGCAGGCCAGGATGCCGTTGGCCTTCTTGACCACCGGGGCCAATGTTTTAAACAAATAATTTTGCAACATTAAAAAGCCTCGCAAGAATAGCTCCATGGACTGTTATTACAGAATGACAGTTGTGCTGCCTGTTCTATGGACTAGGAGGAGGAGGAGAGAACTTGGATGAAGGAACAAGGAACAGGTTGCTACTGATACTGGAAAAATATTTTTATTTGGACAGAGTTTTATTTTCTTGATTAATAGTCCCTTAAAAGCAATGCTCAGCTACTTGAAATTTCATAAATGTAAAGGTAAGAGTAAATGTAACATCACTTTTTAATATTAAATGTATCCCTGTTTTTACCATCCATTTGTAGAATAAAAATGATAAAAATGAAAGCCCTCATAGATCTTAACAAAATGATACTGTGAATTTATGAGGCAGTCTTGCTCTGTCACTGATATTTCATCACTTAACTCTTAGAAGAAACAGTACATCTACTAGCTACTAAATGTTCAATTCCATTCAAGTCAGTGTATGAGAAGAGAAGGTTTTTTTGGCTGATGCTATTTCTCCTTGAATATTTGATTACTCCAGGCTCTTCTTCCCACGGGCAGAAAAAACCCACATCATAGTAACAAGGAACAGAGTAAGCCAAGCACTTCAACAGTAGTTTCTCAGCGATGATTATCCGCAAGAGGTGGTGACTAAAAAGAACCGCATTTCTAGTTCACTGCACAGGTAATACAGACATTCCTCAAAGCAAGAAAGATACGTGCTTAAAGCTTTCAGTGTTTTTAGTCTCATTGTTCTTACCTTTCTTTTGATGTCAATGAATTGAGAAAACATTAAGGACCAGTAGAATGACAATTCAACTATGTAGTAATAATGAAGGTCAGGCATCAGTGGCTGAAAGATGGAGATGAGAAAAGGTTAATAGAGTGTAAATGACATTACAGGCAGCTGAGGTCTATAGGAGACGTTTAATCACAGGGGGTTATTGAATTATACATGAGCAACCTATGTAAGAAAAATGATGATGGTTGCCTCTCTCAAACTTTGATGGCTCCAAAAAAATAAAGCTCCCCAACCTACTCTCATGTTTTAATCTTGACAGTACTGTGATATTGCAATATCAAAAAATTATGTTGACCAATCAGAACCAAGAACAGACTAAATGCTGAGTACTTCTAAGTCTGTTTTGAAAGATTACTTGAAACATCCTGCTGTACATTAGTGACATGGGTTTAAAGCACAGCCAAAGAAACAATGCTAGAGCAGATTACAGAAAAGTAATGCTAGTATATAATCTCATCTGCTCATGATTAAAATGTTCTGAGCTTTAAACAGGGCTTTTTCTAATATAAAAGCCTACTTTTAAATAATTTTACCATTTTCTGGGAACATGTTAACATTTGGAAAGAAGAAAATAACATAAATTTATTCAGGCATTTTGTATGATATACAAGATGGTTGCACAGATGCTTAAAAGTAAAAGAAATAAAAATAACAAGACACACAAGCCAAACCAACCTGGGGTAACTTCAAAGAATGTAACTGGTGGCACTCGTAGGCTGTTTAGCCCCCAGTCTAAGAGAGCTAGTCCTAGGATCTACTCCAATTTCCACTCAGTTGTGCCTCCCTGCTAGTCACATCTTCTATCGCATGGACAGAGAGGGGCACTGGCACAGGAGAAGCTCCTGAGGGCATCTCCTGAGGGATCACCTGAATCATCTCTAGAGCAGTTTGCACTGATGGAACCATGCACCCAAGCAGGGCATGAGCTATTTCCATTGGCACGAGGCATCTCAGTGGTCTCTTTTTTACCCATTCCCTTTTGCAGACCAGTTCTTCACCACTGAAAAACAGTCCTTAAGTGCCCGCTATGTGGGTTATTTAAAGACACACATATGCTTATACTTTATGAAAAATGTGTACACCAAAAATCAATCTTTTGAAGCCATTTCTAGGGCAAATATAACCCTTTTCTGATGTAGTGAGACTGCCAGTAAGCTTTTAGTTAGGTGTAATTAAAAAAAGAACATGAGTTAGCAACAAACTGCGATGACTGTACTCATTATTGCAAGAGAACTCACTGGGGAAAACTTCTAGTAATACAATTAAGATTGTCAGCTACTTTATTAACAATAACATTAGTATTTCTAAAGCCATATATAATGATAACTTAGGGGATTCTAAAGGTATCATGGTTTCCCTCTACGAAAGGATCAATAGTGTATTTTAACCTAGTTTAAACATTAGGTTTCAGTTCTCCATACACCTGACTTCAATAGGACTACTCTGTGCTTACGGGTAGAGCTGTCAACTAAATGATCCATTTGACTACGACTACAGTAAGTCCAGCTGGATTTCTGCAATGCTGTGTTGAGTAACTTACTTGAAATTCTATCTAGTTAAGGAAAAAAACCCAAACCAAATTGAAAACTTAGTACTTAATCCTGATTAGCACCCAGTAGACATTTTTATCCCTGAGACAATGATCTTGATAATGACTTTTATTTGATGATTTGCTTTCTGTTGGGCCCTCTCCACTAGTAGCATGATTTTAGACACAGTAAGTTTAGTTGCCACCCTCTGAAAGTTGTAATTAACTTTCTGAATGACCTCATTCTTCTCATAAGTCTGGGAAATATGTTCTCTAACCAGTAAGATTCATCATCTTATGTTTTAAGTAAATCTCTTCTTGCATGTAATAACACAAAAATAGTAGCAAACAGGACCAAAAGGCACCAGTGACTGCAGCCATATCAATTCTGACAAATGATTGTTCCTAAAATCTCTGAGGGATGAATATTCAACAACTTCCCCACTCAATTCCTTCTGCTGCTTCCCTACTGTAATTCAGTTCACCCTCCAGTCCCTGGGTGGAATTTAAGTCATTATTTCTTCTGAGGCTGAATGACCAAATTCATTCAGCCTTTCTCAGATCAAGATTTCTGGTCTGAACTATCTCCACTGAACTATTTCCAACACGTACACAACCTTCCAGAACAGTAGTACCTAAACCTAAACACAGTTCTCCTGTTCAGCCTGTCCAGGGCTGTTCACTGTCACAGGGAATTCATGCGTCATTCAGAAAATACTCTTCTTCATACTTTGAAGTATGGCAATGACTTTTTTTTTCCTCCCTGTCCTTTAGGGAAAAAAAACCAACAAAATAAATCAAAAATAAACAGAGCAATATGCCCTAGACAGATTAGAGTCCTTAAATTGCAAACTCTTCACTGGAGCTTTTGGAATTCAATGTCCATTATATTTGGATAGCAGCTAGTACAATGTCTCAGTGATCTCTATTGAGACTCCTGGATGCTAAATTAAAAATAAAACAAAACCAGAAGCATTTTAAAGAAGCTCAGGTTTAGAATTAGAATTCAGACTCATTAAAAAAGCTACCAAAAGTTATGCACAAAAGTTATTAAAAATTCTTAAGGCCATCCTATTAGGTCATATTTGAAACATTTGTTATCTCTGATTTATAACAAAAGGAAAAACTATATTTCACAACTTTAATCTCTTGTTGCCTCCTGTTATACAAAGGTTATTGAGGAAACAGGTATCTCTTAGCTTTCCCAAAAGGGTTTCCGAAGTCCATTCCTAGCCCATATACATGATAATACTTCTTCCTGAAAAGGGCTACCTTACTGTTATTATTAAAAATAACAAAAGGGAGCATTTAATTAATTCACTGATCTTCACAACATCCTTGTTGAAAGCTACTTGTATCAGACCAAGGGACAAAATGAGGCAGTGGTTCAGCCACGGCAGGGTTCAGGGGTTCTCTTTTCTGAGAAACACACTGAATCCTCTAGAGCAGGTTGACTTCTCTGTTTAAATATATCCCATTCTTTAACAACTATGTCCAGTAGCACAAACTAATGGAAAGCCCAGGAGAGGCTTCTCACAGCTCTTTGAGTATACAAACTTCAGAAGCCACTGCCCAACCAGATAATGACAGATAAAATTTCTACTTTTCTCTTTTCACTTGTCCTCCTCCTTCTTCCCCTGTCAGAGAATAGTTTCTGGAGTTGTAGGGCTACAGTTAATCCTGGTGTTACTGCAGCACCTGCACAGCGTTGGAGCAACTGTGCTGCTGTCAAAGATGTCCAGCACTTTGACATACAAATTAAATATTCCTGGAACTAGTTAAAACCTTAGCAGTGTAGTAAGGAATAAGTATACTCTTATTGTTCTTTTGAAAATTGTTTTAAGGAAATCAAATTTCAAATTTGAGATAAATTTTTTGGAGGACTGAAAGAAGGAATGAGTGCAGCAGCACACAACCTGGAAGTGTATTTACTTTAACAGTGGCATTCTTCTCCTTAGTAAAGGAGAAAAACTACTGAAGTCCTTTCTTTGAAGTTAAGTTATACACTTTGACCTAGAACAGAGAGAAAGGCTGATTTTTTTTTTAATCCATTAAAATTCAGACATTGCTGAAAATAAAGACTTGAAATCATTCTCAACTCTCTCATTAATTTTACCTTCTTTTGTTGTAAGCTTCCATGAGGCCATAACTAGATAGCCCCTATTTAAGTACCTGAAGGAGAAACCCACCTTCTCTCTTTAGTCTCCTCTTTGATCACACCAACTGCCAGGGATTAAGTCTCACTCTGTATGCAGTATAACAACTATGAGAACTCTTCCCAACCCACTGAATCTGAGGCTTTGATAAAACTTTCACTATCCTCAAAAGTTCGTAAAAAAATGACCATTCTACTGCTGTGGCTGATGTCTGCTTTCACGGTTAGATTTCCCAAATCTGTTTTCAGATCCTGTGCTTCATTTCAAAACAGCTGTGACAGCTGTATTAATCTTTCTCATCTTGAATTCAAGCAAAACGGGGAGCATCTAGCAATGTTCTGAAACGACGAGTAGCCCATTCACAGTAACATATTGACACAAAGCTCCACCATAATAAAAATAGAGCTGTGCAAAGGTGTCACATTTATTTTAGTCAGCACTGTAACTTTTACCTGATAGGGATACCCGTTCCAGCACTGTCTGGTATTCCAGAGCCAAGGTGTCTGAGAGAGAAAGAAAAAAAAAAAAAAAGGTCTGTACACACCATTTTGGGCAATAAGTGTATACAGTTAATACAACCAAAAGACAAAACTACAGGAACAGCTTAAAATTTGCAATTTGTGATAGAGGCTATGAAAACTGAATACAATAAGGAGATTTCTCAAAGTTTCACAGCACAAATTAGAGCAACCTGCCTGTTCACAGAGAATTTTGTTTGGTGTATCATGACCTTATACAGATAGCTTTTGCAGGAGGTGCAGGCTGAACATAATCGTCTGTGCTCAGGTGGTCAGATCTCATATTACCTTCTTAATAGATGGGAAATCTTGGCCTTAGACCACTCAGATATTTTAAAGGACATTCCTTGCATGTGCTGTTACATACAAGCATCCTTCCACACAGGATCCACAGCAAATCATACCATTTGTTCTCATGGCTGAAGACATGACCATCCAGAGATGATAGATCTTACTATCACATGGAAAATACTCTGGTACCTTCAAGCAACATGAAAGCTGCCAGAGAAAAAAATCATTGTAGCATGCATCTACGGACTCTTGCATTGCAAAAAGCTGAGGAAACTAAAAGACTTGGGAACATGCAGCTCTGTTATGTTTCCTGTTTCTTTGCTGCTTGCACAAGGTTGCTGGATTATTTCTCTTTCAATGCCATGAGAGAGCCTTTCAAATATTTTCTTGTAAGCAGGTTGTTTCTTTGAGAGATCTTTAGTTTTTACCTCCCTTTCTCTGCAAGTAAATGGACTCGAGATAGAAAATATCACACGGGCAAGCTCTTCTACCCAACATACTCAACAGTTAAGTATTTCCACATTGGGTATTAAGAACATGACGAAATCAACAGCTACCAAGCAGTCACCTTCCTTTTTTGCACGTGACCAGGAACAACTCCTTTCAGGTATGCATCACTTGCAAAGCACTGCTGCATCTCAGGTTCTGGTGGCATCTGGAGTTTGAGAAGCACATGTCTACAGTGCAAGTACCCACCCACTGGGTATCTCACTAGAAACATGAAATAAATCTGCAGATTCAAGATCTTTGTGCAACTCCTTTACATAATCTTAACTGCTCAGAGCATCACTAGCAGGTCTCCTGGATTAAGGCACACATACCCTTACAGCATTAAGTGCTTCCACTAGATTACATTTTTTCAAATAAATCCTCATTGCAGGAGAGACAGTATTTTCTTGTTTTCATCATCAGGTAGAGCAGTTCAGCTCAGGCAAAGCATAATAACAAACTTCAGCAAAATACAATAGGTGAGCATCAAACCAAATAAAATGAACACTAAGCAGAATATTAAAGCCCCAGGCTGAGAATCAGGCTAGGTAGGAAGGATTTGTACCATATCAAAAGATAGGATAAAAGCTAGTCAGAATTATAGCCCAATTGCCAACTGATACTTAAGTTCTGATTGTGATTTGTCTTACAGAAGGTCCTTATAGCCTTTATTGGTTAACAGTGATGTAATATGATTACTGAAGACTTTTCCTACTTTTTTGAACGTGTCCTTCACATGGAAAATAACATAAAATAAAACTTGCACACCAATATCCCCAGTGCTCCTGAAATGGCAAAGAATAATTCTTACAGTAATCTGAACAGTATGCCAACGTTTAAACTAACAGACCTCCTAGAATTTCTGATATGCCTCTCACAACGATGCTGTAAGAATGATTAAATTCCATTCAAACTTCTCCTTCTCTCTCTTAGGAACAATTATTTATTGCAAGCAATTTATTTCTTCAAATATCTCCACAGTAGTTTACTGTTCTAAGTGAGTTCCTCTCATTTCACACAACAAAAAGGTCTCTGGAAACAGTCACAGCCCCTCTGCAAGTGTTACTAATACACAGAATCTAAAATATTTCTGTCTGACAGCTGCTTAAATTAGATCCATCCAAATATTGTAGGATAATTCATAGTTTTAGCCATGCTTGAAAAGCTGTAACTGTCTTTCATATCAGATTCAACAAGAGATAAGAGATATTTCCTACCCAATTATTTTGCTACCTAAATTACAGGTGCTAGAAAAAAATGCACATTTTTCTCTTTCAAATATTATGACATCTTAAGGCTTCTTCAGAGAGATGCCTGCTGTAGGAGCTGCAGATACAGAGGTTTATGTGCAATTAAAATGCTGAATGATAAATAAAGCAGGCCTCAGTGGAGGAACCCCTAACCACAAAGCCTGCAAGGATACCACAAACTGACAAACAATATAATATATGCATTAAACCTCAAAGACCAATGCAGTGCAGAACATCTGCCTCTTCTGAGCCACATAAGGCTCAGAAAGCCATGCTGCCATCTCAAACAAAATGCTTCTGAGTTGCTGTTTGGAAACCTAATGTGGGCAACAGTGGCTAAGACAGCAGGGCACCTACATCAACTTCTTACACCTCCTTCCTCCCCAGTCTGCCCACCCCTTGACTTGCTTCGGCGTCTCTGAGTTGACTCCCAGTTGTAGCAACAGGGGACCTTGGCCATGCTTGCCCTGGAGGGTTTGAGGGAAGAGGTAGAGAAAGAGCTTGTTTTAAGCACAGCCTTTCCCTCTGACCTCCACAATGAACACAGTCTTAAACTGAACCTAACTTCTCCATGCAGACCATGGCTATAGTTGGAGCAAGAAGCATCTTGTTTAGTCCTCTGTGAACCCCACAACTGTGGGATACTCTGTGCAGGCTTCAGTAGGAAGGAAGGAATCCTAAAAAGTCCACACAGTCTGCATGTGACACCTAGACACACTGGTGGAGGGTGGACTAATCAGAAAGGACCTAATAACGGGCATTCTCAGAGCTCCCTTGAGCTCTGCGTGTGCTCAGAGGATACTCTGTGAACTTCCGCACATCACGCAAGCTCACTGTGCAGCAGAGCCCAGCTCACCCTGAAAAGTCCCATGACGGACAGGGAGAAAAGGTCAGTTACTTGGCTTTGCGACAGATCCTTTTTTGATGAACATTAAAGTGTGCTACTATTTCCACCACCTGTTGAATACCCAAATACCCGTCTTCCTTCTTGTTCTCCGTATAAAAATCTCTGAGGAAGGGAGGAACCTGAGGGGACTGGAGAAGAGAGGAAATGCAAAGATCCTGACAACAAAAAGGCATCCTTGAGCTGGAAACAGAATAATGAAAACCTCAGCACCCATTACGTCAGGAACAAGGCACCATCCCTACAATGCTGACACCCTCCCTTACAGAACATAAAGGAGTCCAGACGGAAACAAGTTTTACCACACTTTGGTGCAGCGCAGTATCAATGACAGAGGAGGACAATCAACAGCTGCTGAATCTGCTGTCATTTACAGTATTAAGGAACAAATCTCTATTATTTTCACCTCCTTACAGGAATATCTGTCAGAAGCACCACCAAACCTCTACCGAACTCTGTGATTAACGGGAGTAACTTTAAAGAAATCCTTCACAAATAAAACTTCTTTTGAGACAAGGGAATGACTGAGGATTTGGCGAAAACAAACAAACAAACAAACAAACAAAACCCAGCAAATTATCTGAGATGTCTGCATGCTCAGCCAGAAGCCTCGAGTTTATTTTGCATCCTTTGTCCCGTTCACTTATCTTTAGAGAAAGCTTCTAATTGGGCCCTGGCTCTCAGAAGCCCCAAAGCAACGAAAATCTGTATGCCTTACTCAAAGTGCTGGTAGTACCTAGTATGTGAAAGGTCACTTCTGATAGTAAATGGAGAAAAATAAGTAGTTCAATAAAAAAACCTTCCATTTGTGATCGGTTCCCTAGACAGCTGATTTGTCCGACAGGTATTTTTGTGTGTATTTTATCAGGGAGGCAATAAGTGGACCTGATGAAGTATTAGTTTAAAGTAACAAGTTAAATTTTGGTTCATCTTACAGTCATAAAAATAACTAAGAATACTCCTCTCTCATCCGTATGTACTCAGCAGAGCCCACTGAGAACAGGAAACACAAAAAGGCCACAGGCTAGGTTCTCAAAGAGACAGACAAGAACTGTGTGTGCCATGAGCCAGTACTTTCCCATACTGTCAGCAAGCCAACCACCAGATATGTGTGTGTATCAGGCATGTCACGGGTGTAAGTGAATTCCACGCATATTTTAGAGAACCAGCTTATGTCTGTAAATATAAATATAAATATACTTAGGTCACATAAGTTTGCAAAATAACTGCTTTTGGGTAGCTAAAGTTACTTCCACAGTTCATGTCACTGCTGTCTCAGCAACTGAGTCATTTCCCAGCACAACTAGAAACCCCAATACACAAGTTGTACCCACAAGCATTGGTGTTGCTTTGCCCTTGGAAGTCTGAACCTATAAATAAATAAGAGACATGCAAAAAATTAGCAGAGCATTGCTGGCATCCACTTTTTCTTTTTTTTTTGTAGTACATAAACTTGAAACAAGTAACATGTTGAAGAAACACTTCCAGAAGTACATCAGTAATGTTCATGACAGCAAAACCCTGCTCTCCGCAGAGCAGCTTCTGCCCTAAGGAGTCTGGAGTATTAGACAGAGCTGTTATGCACCTGATTTACTCTTGACCACACAGGCATGTTGTAACTCCCAGAGGGATTTTTCCTAAATTCCCAGATAAGTAAGAAAAATCTTCTGACTTTTCCAGCAGATAAATAAATGCAATCTGCCCGCTGTTTTTACCATAACACAACATGTAAAAATCCAGGAACATGATGACAGAATTCTCATATCTCACAAAAGCCTATTTATGCTCAAACCACATTTCAAGCCAAAATGAGACATCCTGAGCGCCCTCCAAAAAAAAAAGATTTTAAGTTGCTTTTGAAGTTAGGAAACTTTTGACTCTGTAAAACAAAACCAGAACAACACCGAAATCCGGAGCATTCGCTGTGTATGTGCTCACTACTCTGCAATCTCAAAAAGCCAAGATTTTATCTGGATTGGTTAATGTGTTTCGATACAGTTTTACATAATTTGTCTTCAACAGCTACAAGCAATATTAAGTGGAACAGAAATTAGCACTATTAATTAAAGTCAAGATAGCATACTTTTGGCAAAGTTCTACCCACCTCATTTATTTTAGGCTGATATGGGAAAAAATGTCTCAGGGCATTTGTATCTGTATTTTCTTCAAGGCAGAGCAGGTCCTTGCTCTTCATGGAAACAAGTAGCACAGCTGAGGCAGAAGATTTCCTCTTGATTAGTGCTTACTTAGCCTCCCCGCAAACACTGTGTGCAATTTGCTCTTACCCCTAGAACTAACAATCGCTGTCTGAAATGCACGTATGATGTACAACATGTACATACTCCTTTCCTCAACAGCAGCCGCCTTCTTCCACTGCAGGCAGAACACCATCTCCTGCCCGTGTGGACCGACACCGCGCCATATTCTGAGCTTTCAGCTTATCTACCTAAGACTGCAATTGCAACAGCAGGGGAAGAGGAGACTACAATCTTTCTGTTGACTGCAAAATATAGAAATATGTAATACCTTCCACCTCTTTTTTATTATCCAGGAACTGAAAATTACAGGCTTTTAGTGAACAGCACCTTTCATAAAATCAGCAGAGGGACAACTACTCATAATTAGGAGTTGTTTTGGGGCGTTGGGTTGCGGGTTGGTGGTATTTTTTTTTGCATTTGATCTTCTGCGTGCTTACATTAAATACTACCTCAATGTTCACTTTTTTCCCAATTACAGCTAGGGATTACAGCATTTTTTTCTTTTTCAAGATATCAATAAGCATTGCTCTTGCACATCACTTGGTTGAATAAGCACTAGCTTAGAGGGGAATTACTTAAATTGCTTGCTTTCTTTTTCTTTCTGCAACACCTGCATCCTCTTGGCACTGTATGCTGAATGGCTGCTGACGTTAGAAAGTAAGTCCTATTACCAGGCAGCACACAAAGCATCCTTCTGTAGCTCCCCATGCCAGGGGCTCTATGTTCTAGTATAAAAATGACTCCACCCATTTATGGGAAAACCAAGAGACTTCTCAATAAATTAATCTCTTAGATGAAATTCCACAGTGACCCTGGGTTTCCTTCCCCATCTTCTTACTTGGCTCAATGGGGTTCAGTATAAGTGCAGTTTACTGCAGCCTTTCTCTCTTGAGGAGAGTGTGTGTACATATATATACATATATCTCCATGAAAACAGTTGCTTCTGCATAAAATGTACAACTAGTACACTTCTTTCCTCTTAACTACAAAAAAACTCCTCCATATTAATTGCTGTAAAACAACTCACAGTTTTACAAGTCACAGAAAATGACCTTTCTTTTTTCACAAGTATCAATATTTTGCAGTATTTTTCTCTTCAGCAGAAAGGAAATTAAACTCTTCCTTCTTTTCCTTGAGTTTCAGAAGATGATTTATGAAGGAACAACCAGAATGTTCTGTGTTAGGTTTTCAAAGTTTCTATCATTTTCCACTAAGTTTATCTGGGCTCCAAGGACTTCAGATTTACAATGTCTTGTAAACTTTCTCTGATCACCTAGAAATGTGTTTTTTTCTTCTTATCCTCCAAAAAATTACCCTGGATCAGACAGAACCTGAACTCTGTTTAACATCATCCCTTGCTATTGTATTTGTTTTGCCAATACTTAAGCATTTCTCATACTTAAGTCTCACTGACTTAAAAAAATACATCACATCAGTTTCCAGTCTCCACTGGCTGCCTGTGACAGGCACTGAGGGCACAACCTTAGCAGCAAATGATGCCAACAGCACTGGCTGGTATTGTTTACAGCAGGATGAACCGCAGAATAAACTGACTTTCTGCAAGCACCAGTCATTAGTTACCTACACATCAAAAATATACTTCCCTCTACCAACAAAATCACAAAGTTCTGACAAAACACCATGCTGGGAAGAAGAACTCAGCAAAACAACAAAATCCATGGCTACTATTTTGCATCAACTTCTGCGTGTTCTTCCTTCCAGCGCGTGGTGATTTGGTTTGGGATGCAGTTGCTTCTCACACCAGGAACAGCATTTTCATAAATTCTTCACAGACCCAAGCAATCATTCATATTTCTTGGCAGAGCTGACAATAGAAGTGAAGACAATGTGACACATTGCCAATGAACCTCCTGGGGTTCTCTTCTCATATACTGTGACTAAGCAAGCTGTCAAAAGATTCTGCAGGACTGTTTTTTTCTCTAGAGCTTAATGCTTTGTGACTGCAGAAACAAGGTGTTAGGGGCAAAAATGCTTTTGCAATGAAGAGCGCTCAGCCTCTCCTTTCAGCAATCTGCACTGCACATTTCCAAACATAATTAAAAATGATACTTCTACTAATCGGAAACTATAAAATATATGGAAGGATGCATAAAAAGCCAAGATTAACAACAATCACTGGAAGATGCACTTGACATTTCAAATGCAAATATATGTGTACGCACATATATTTTTAGAATTTTCAGAAAAAAATACTAATTCAAGTTTGAACTTATTTACATAAAAGGATCTCTAGAAAGGTAGAGTAAGCTCCAGACGCCTGATAACACTTTGCCTTATACTTTTTCATCACAGAGACAGACCACATCAATTAGCCTAGAATTTGCATCCAAGAGGATATGTATGAATTTATTTTATTAAAACAGACAACACACAGCTGTAGGTCTGGAATTAGTTTGTAAAGAAAGAGCGCTGAGGTTTACACTTGACAAACCATACCTTGGTAAGAAGGTGAGCTCTATAAAATTAATACCTTTGAGACCAGCAAAAATCCCAAGAGCAAATAATTCAAAAAATAAATAGGGCAGTTCACCCCTGGTAGATCGCTGCAGAGCTACACTATTTCAGAGTACTCCTCGTTCTCCTGCAAGGATGCAGCTTCAACAAAGCTCTAGGGTTTCCAGCACTCTGTGCTCTGATACTACTGTTACTCAAAGGCATGCAGGAAAGTGGTTAATAATTAAACTTGCCATCACATATCTACTTTCTGTAATTGTAGCTCCTATCTGTGGCTGTTCTGACAGAAGAGTGCATCTGTCTGACTTTGGCCAGCTGCTGACTTCCATGCCTCATGCTGATGGGAAGTGTTTACCGTGTCCTTCACCCTACTCCTGACGCTGAGTTTTGGAAAACCCCAGGGAGATGTTTTCCTTTGCGGGATTAACCATGTGGTGTACAGGCTTGCTTCAATGACATATAACATGCTCCATCACTGCATACAGCCCACAAAGGGAGACAGAGCTGATTTTTAATACTAACAAAACAACTCCTTACTAAGTGAGCACCGAGGTACAATTTCACACACAAACCCAGATGTTTAAGACTGTGGTATTCATGAACCTACACTCCCCACTGGAAAAAAGCTGTACAGAGAAAAAACAAAAAAACCCCTCCCTCCACCTTCCCCTCCTCCAGCTGCTGTGTTTTGCTGTACCTTCGTATAGAAACATTGCAGCAAGGTCTCAGAATCATCCCTGACTGTCTGAAAATGAGAAAGTTATTACAACCGCTGAATTTTTAATCGCAAATATAGGATTTCTCTAGTTCACAGGGCCCAGATTTAAGCCCAGAGAGGCAGGAGTGTGTTTGAATCACATGGTGCTATTATGGGCAGCCGGTGAGGAAGCCTTTCAGCAGTGAACTCCTCACTCAGTGCTGCCACTAAAGCCTTTGCAGAAGAGCTGACTGCTTCTAAACAGAGACATCACCAAGTCCCACCTGATGACCAAGGGGGCAGAGCTCCTTCCAGACAGTTTGCTGGAACAAGCACACCAAAAATACCCCATCTCCAGCCACATCGGTGTGATGGTCACTTGATAGGGACCTATTTCTAACCCATTTCTAAGCACTTCAGTCACTGGGCACAGCTAAAATGAGGCATAACCCTAAGCAACAAAGAGTAAGGACACGCTAAAGCAGCCTCTCCCCCTCCCGCAACCACTATATTTTTCTGAGGTTAGTGCACATGTACTCCATCAGCGAAATTCACCTGTGGGGCTGCAGGTAACTTCACTACTGAACTACTTCTTGGTGTATTTAATTATGCCATAAGTACTAAGTACTGCCTGGAAAAAGCTCAGTGAGAAAATCTCTCTCATATTGTATTTTCCTCTAACAGAATGAGAGTGTGCAAAAGTGTTAACTAATTTTAATATAAAAACACAGTGTGCATGGAATTCTTTCCTGATCAGTTCTGAGTCAGTGGCCATGGTAACATTTACTTCACAAGAGCAAAGGAAGACAGCCAAAATAATTTCCCAAACCTTTCAAAATGTCTAAGCCTACCTAAAATTTTACGTCCATTTCACTGTTTTTCACCTTCCCTTTTTTAAGAAGTGCAGAGATAGAAACCTTTTGTTGTTTACATTTGTCATCCTCCCAGTGGATCTATTCAGACACAACTTGTGGTATATTTCTGCAACTGATCTACGAAAACAACTAGCAATAAGAGTGGCTGGTAGAGATGAGAGCAGAGGAACTATTCTTATGTTATATAACTGCTAGATTTTTATAAAGTTGTAGTATAAAACTATAAACAGGAAATCTTGGGCACAGCAAAAACCTAGAGTAACTGGGCAAGAGGAGAGAGTTTGGTCTCCCTTAGTTTCTTGAGTGTACAAATTTTGGGGGCAGGATGGGACAACAACAAACAAAACCCAAAAATCCCAGTGAAACTCCTTAAGTCACATGTGAGATAACAGCAGTTAAAATAAGCAAAACTCTGAATTAGATCTGAACTTAAAGCAGTATTTCCCCATGTTAACGTCTGCATTGTTCAATAGCCAGTAGCCAAGACCATCAATAGACAGGGGAAATAAGAAAGCTCTGAGAGGTGTAATGGGGTGAAACTGGAAGTGAAAATAACATGAAAAAAATGCTCACTGATAATATATTTATTTAACTGGCAAGAGTCTTTTCTCTACTACTTTACGGATAAAGGGAAGCAGTTTTATGACTTGAAGCCCTTATAGTGTAAAAATACGTTTTGTTCTAAAGGTTATACTAGCTTAAATGAGGATACAGCCATCCTGCTCCAAGTCACTGCCTCAATAGCGAGTTCAACTCGATAATGGCAACTCAAAGCACTGGTATGATTATTAATTACCCCCTCTTATATTCAAACGTGTAGTCTTTGCTCAGGCTTAATTAGCCGTGGAAAATAGGCCTGCTTCATTCATCTGAACAGCAAAACATGAAAAGCTCCTGGCACTAGAGGAGTGTTGTGTTGAATACTTTGCTGCAGGTACGACTGCACTACCTTAGCTTCCAGATGAATTAAAATTTTTTTTATCATAAAATTGCCCAAATAAAACACTTTGGGAAGTATTTACCCTGTATCTTCCACTTTTATGTATAGGACACTGAAAAATATCCATCTTCCAGAAAGCTGAGCTGACAAAAAGACAAATATTGTGCTGAAGTCAAAATTGGACACCAGTTCTCAGGGGGATACAAGGTCTGGTGGCTCCTTCCACCAGCCAGAACAACAGTGTAAGGTACAAGTAGTAAACATACTGTGGACGGCTCAGTACCAGCTTTACTGTCCAAATTGCTGATTACAGAGCATTTACTTATTGCTCTGATGTTATTAAATACACCCAGCAGGATTCCAAGCAGGTAAAGTGAAATTCAATTCTAGATAAACGTTTTAAATCAGTACGTTGGTCTTCCTCCCCATGCTTATGTCAAATTTGTCCCCATTGTCTGCATTTGAATGTCCTGTTGCCATCAGGGTCCTATTACTGAATTAGGAATATAATTGATATTCTCCTTTTGCTTGTTTCTTTCAAAAACCTGTTTCCTTTCAGCCACAAATAAATTCTGCTAGCTGGCTTCTCTTTTGCCTGATCTAGTTATTACCTTAACTTCAAACAGCTTACACAAAAAATTATTTCCTATGCTGACTGGCCTTCTCTTATGAATCCTTATTGTCCAAATTGCATTCATTTTCCTTGTTGATGTACATTGAAGTGTTGGAGTAATTTAAAATTAAGTTTCTCCATTGACTTTGATCTTTCTCACAGCATGACTCATGATTTATATCTCAGACATCCAAAGCACTCTATTAATGTCCTAAAAGCCCTCAGCAATTTTTATATCCTTTTGAAGAGATATCTGAAACAAATACATTTTCCATTACATGGGATCTAACTTTGGTGTTACTGGAAACCTTTTCCTCTCATGACGCTTATTTAAAAATGTTATATGGCATTTCCCTTTTTTCACAAGAGCATCCTTCGGGAGACTCTGGCACAAGTGCTCTTTCCTGCTTGCACAGTCAATCAGAAATATTTTTATTTAGCACCTAACGCTCAGCCCTACTTTCACCGAAAGGAATAAGACTATGATTGGATTTTAACATCCAAAATAATTTTAGTTTAACAGTTTTCCTCACTTACAGATACTCAGCAATTTGTTTTCTGATTTAAAAAAAAAAAAATGGAATCACGGAAAACGGAGTCCAAATCAATCTTACAGCAAGTACAATCTCCCAAAGGCAGGCTTCATTTCCTCCCTGAGTGGCATATGTATCACATTATCCCTCTTATAATAGCACAGGAAAATATCAAATATCAGCATTGTGGTAAAAGAGCTCCAGAGTGGCCTCTGACATTTTTCATTTAAATGAGACTATTTATCCAGTATCAGGCAGATAAGCTCACCGAACAAAAGTAATTACAAGGTTTCAGCAATAGATAATATAATAACCTTTCAGGTATAACATGTGGAGGAAATATCACAACAGATGCAGACTAGACTATAAAAAGTGCCCAACTAACTGCCAGCTTCAAATAATTCAAGAATGCAGGAGACAGAGGGCAGCAGCACAGGCTCTGGAAGCAAACTTCCCACTTCTAGCTCTTACCAAATTGTTATTTTCTAGAGTGAGTTTTGGTTTAAATCAAGGTGGCAGATATTTCACAAACTTGTGCTTTGGTATCTCAGCACTAAAACCAGAAAAATTTATCCTGGTTTAAGTAGTTTCATTCTAAGAACCAGACGGTCAGAGGTATTCCAAACAGTGGTGTGAATATTTCTGAGATCCTGTGTTTCTTGTATTATTCTGTTCTGCAAAATAACCACAAGCAAGAGCTTCATGAAAAAGTAGATGCAGCAGGTACGGCAAGAGAAGATGGAAATAATAGATTAAATACTTTCCGCTCTGATGCTGCACTTTTTTTTTCTCCTCCAAATGACGTAAGTAACATACTTGTATTATTCTGTTCTGCAAAATAACCACAAGCAAGAGCTTCATGAAAAAGTAGATGCAGCAGGTACGGCAAGAGAAGATGGAAATAATAGATTAAATACTTTCCGTTCTGATGCTGCACTTTTTTTTCTCCTCCAAATGACGTAACATACAATGAGTTCTGTGAATAGCTTTGTAATAGCTGAGAAACTTACAACAGAATCAAGTCTGTACTATTGATAGAAAGACCAAAAACTGTCTTAGGGAACTGGACATTTTCAATACAGCAATATATTTTTCAGTTTGGCAGCTGCCGATGTTTTGCAGTACACTTTTTAAAAAACAGTTTAGATCTACCAAAATTGATTCCTACCTGTGATGAATCTTTATAGTATCATGAATACAAAAAGTTAAAAAAGCCATAGCTACCAACAGCTGCCTCAGGGAACTCTGCTATTACAGGTGATCTTTGGTGTAGGATCGCTTCCAGACGGAAGAGATGTCAGTACTTTAAGCATGAATTATATCCTTTTATGATTCTCATACAATATTGAGGAAAAATAGATTTGTTCTCTATTCCTAATGACAGCAGTTGCCAAGAATCCCCATGAAGGATATTCTCTACGCACTGCAGAAGACTTGTGTGAAGAATTTGAAACTACTAATTTCTGCATTCAGACGTTTTTGTTATTTCCTCTATATCATTAATATTCTAACTAAAAACCCATTTAAACTGCAGCACAACCTTTGCTTTGAAATTATGAAAAGGCAATTTCACAAACCTGAGCCAAATGAAAATCCAGAAGTCCAAGTAAATGCACTTGACACCTCATTATCTGTTGGTTTCAGAACCCATGTGTTGCTCATGAGTCAGTAGCAAGGGATCAGTCCAGCTGGAGCAGAGGGGAAGACCCTATACAGGAATCCTGTGAGAGTGATCTCAAAGTCCAAGGGCTTTTATTAGACAGGACATTTCTGAGCTATTATACTTGTAAAACACAGGGCTTTTAGGAAGCACATTATCAGCACTATATATTGGTTGGTTATACTTATATGTTATAAGAATATATACATATAATTATTTATCTGGAACCTAATTTGCAACAGTGCAAGAGGCCCAGAGCAGAACCTTTACAGCCCAGTGACTACAGGTTTCATTTCAAACAGGACAATTTTCAAAACTATTTCCCATTTATTTCTTCATTTTTCAATCCAATGCCAACTAAAGGAGTAATATACGCTTGTTTGAAAGCACAGTCTGGGACCTTCTGTATTAGCAGCTTCATTCCACCGCAGACCTTGCCGTATCATGACTTAGTGTGCACAGTAACCACAAATATGGCACAGCTTCCCAAATAAGTAAAGCAGCTAAAATGTCTATTTTGAAACTTGTCACCAAGCTAGAAAGAATCATTTTAAGCAATAACTATACAGAATCAGTGACATTAGGAAAACTATTCACGGTCATGCTCTGCATGAATATCTGAACAGCTCTTTGCAGATGCAGTCACCTTTGCTACAACACAACTGCTCTCTCATGAAACTGGTGGGATGACTTCAAAAGCATTCTTAAAAATCACAGTTGAATAAAACATTGCAACCAGCATGAGGCTTTTGAAACAGCAACTATGCGTACATCCCATAGCGTGACTACCGTGAAAAGACGGTGGACAACTGAGAAAGAGCAGTTGGCTTCAAAGCAGCTGCACCCTGGCTCGCTTCCCCAGCACCTCCAGAGCCAGTCGATCAGAAGCCCAGCTGCCCTCTGTCTTACCGAACCGCCAGGCGACAGTAAGGCATATCCGTAAGGCCTTTTGAAACAGCAACTATGCGTACATCCCATAGCGTGACTACCGTGAAAAGACGGTGGACAACTGAGAAAGAGCAGTTGGCTTCAAAGCAGCTGCACCCTGGCTCGCTTCCCCAGCACCTCCAGAGCCAGTCGATCAGAAGCCCAGCTGCCCTCTGTCTTACCGAACCGCCAGGCGACAGTAAGGCATATCCGTAAGGCAGAGTCAGAAGCTCGCTTCCCCAGCACCTCCAGAGCCAGCTGATCAGAAGCCCAGCCGCCCTCTGTCTTACCGAACCGCCAGGCGCCAGTAAGGCATATCCGTAAGGGAGAGTCAGAAGCAGTCCTTTCTCATGAGCACTTTGGAAATTGCAATGTACAAAGATAAAATTCCCTATTTATTCACTTCATATTTTAGAGAACTGACAGGAACAAATAACCTCCAGAAAGATTAAAGACCCTGATGCACATCTGCTG
>NW_010110182.1:60031-73516 GCF_000699245.1 Pterocles gutturalis | reverse complement strand
CACAACTGACCCCGAGAGCTCAATCAAGGTCATTGCTATTGGTTTCTTTGGGAAAATGTGTTCATACTGGATAAAATGATCATGGTTAAAAAGACGGCAACAAGAGAGGAATGAAACAAGGCAGCTTTCCTGTAGTCCACTGGAACACGTCAAACCTGCAGACTTACAGGATTCCCAAATCCACTCCCCAGAATAACAGTTTAAGAAGTGGAAAGAAACACTGTAGTGATCTTACAAAGAAAGACAAAAGTAGAAAATATTGACATAAAAGGTAGCTGAGCCGTATATGGGAAAGGAAAGACCATATAAAATTATATAAAATTTAGTTTCTCCCCAGAATGGTCCTGCCACTCCCAGTGTCAACAAGCCCTGGGCTGCACAAAATAAAAGAACTGACCACGGGGAAATGGGCTGCTACGACAAACCAGCCTTTCCAAGAGAACTGCAAGGATAAAGCTGTACCTCCTCCCAACTGCTCATCTTCAGATAACCCATGGGATTTCCACAGACAGTCTTGAGACAGAGAGGCCAGAAAACAAACGCTGTACAGCAGGCAGAAAACTAACAGTGATTTCACTCATGTCGGGCTTTCCAAGGTCAGGGCATTCTTTGCAAGGCTCCACAAACCAGGTCAGGAAAAAAAGAGAAACAAACAAGTAACCAACCAAACCTGTGGCCTCCATTGCTCCATGGAGATACAACTCAGCTTGTAGGGGAACAATTAAGAAAAAAACAGCACCAGCATCAAAAAACCCTCACGTACAGCTGTGAATTTAGAAACTTCCTTGTTTATTAGACAAAGTAATTTGCAACTGAATTAAGCTGCTTTATTGAGTCAGTGAAAGGAATTGTTCATAATATATGCTGAACATCCTGCGAGGCTGCTGAGACCCTATACAGCCAAGAAAGAAACAGGTGAACAGAATACAGTGAAATACGTCTTTCATAATAGAGAAAATACATCCTTGCTCTTTAAAATAGTAAGAGTAATTCAACCTTAATTTTCCAACACCGGAGATAACTTCGGAATAATACTGGCAGTGTGTGGCTTTCATCCATTTGTCTTTTAAGAAAAGTTTCCACTTAAAGGAAAGAAGATTAAATGGCATAAATGCACACAGAAGTGCTGTAGTGATTTTACACTAACTCCTCACTTTTCTGGGGGCATCTGAGGTACAATATTACTTTAGCCAAAAGTAAGAGTCCACCGCCTCTTGGAGGTCCTTCAAAACATCCTACCATGACTAACCAAAGCAAACAGAGGGACAGCAGCTGCAGTTTATTAGGTCCTGAACCTAACTAAAATAAGTCACACCAACTTATCAGCTTAGTAACCAGAAACTGAGACACATTTCCTTTGAGGAGGAAGGGTATGCTAGTGTTTCCAAAATTGTTTTATTTAACAGCTAAAATAAATGGGGATTTATCTGATGACATCTGAACATGTGACCGCATCCAGAACAGACCTCAGGATGTTCTGAAGAAAACTCAAGACGAAGGGCAAGACACAGCATACAGTGAAGCTATTAAATAGTTTAATCCAAAATAGTGCAAAATTGATAGAAAGAGAAAGGAAACTTCCAATATCAGAATGGCAAATAAGACATCACTTCAGGTAAACATCCCATTGTGGGAAATAAGACTGGAACACAGGAACAGAGATATGAACTCACAATCGTCATCACAGAGATGCCTGTTTCCCCAAATACAACAATTCTATGAAGCTACTGTGGGTATCAACAACTATTTACTTCCTCTGAGGTTAACAATCTCAATAATCAAGAGATACAGGTGAACTGTAATACAGAAATTATGTAAAAAAATCAGTCACAATGTCACAAAGTGACAAGTTCTTTTTTTGTATTTCAAATGAAAGTGGTTTGACTTTAGGTGCTAAAATTCTTGACTATAAACAATCCAAAATGGCATTTATGAATGCTATATGACTCTCTCAAGGCTCTACCACCTGCATGTATCGCTGTTGCTATTTTATTCCAAGAGGAGGCAAAGAACATGACAACTAAACTAAGAAGCAGAATGAAGCCCCTCACTCACACACAAAAAAAAAAAATTAGGAAGCCAGATTCTAAGTGTGCTTAGAAAGTTTAGGCTGCTATCAGAGCATCTCCTGCTGTCACACAGTAATTGTCCAGCTCATCAGCTAATGCACACATGAGGATAAGCATTTTCCTCTTTTGAACATCCTATAGTTTCAAGAAAGAGGAACTTCCATAACAGAAGTAGAGCTCTACCTGTTGGTTTTTTTTTTTTCCTCCATACTACACTGCTATTTTTCTAGCTGTCTTCCATACATTTATGTCACTTGAGTAGGTTTTTGGAGTTAAATTTACACTTCATTATGGTTTTCCTTTTGTCTTGCCATCCATCTGCACTGCTAGCAGCTGCAATTACCCAGCAGACAGTTCTGTTGTAGGTGATGACTCCTTAGGGAGATGCAGAAGTGACACTCCATCAGCTGCATACACACAGAAGCTTGTTACACCTGGCATTTTTTTAAACACAGCCACAGCATCCTCATATCATCAGCCTTACTTCAACACTAAATTTGAAAAAGAGCATGTCAAAAGTTATTTGTTTATCCAGGCAGATGGTCTTTTCCCAATAGGATACCTACGTGCAACTTCAGGTTCCCAAGTCTCAATACAGACCTCACAAGACTCTTACTGTAGGGAATTCATGCTCTTTTGTGAGTTTGTAATTCTCATGGGCAATTAAAGGAAACTGAATGTGAAAAGTCACCATATGCCACCTGGAAGCTTTGCTTCCAGATGTTTGTAAAGGTTTCTCATTCTACAGCATTATACAGATACTGCTTAGCACCAAGAATCAGCAAGTGACAAGCCAGTCCTGAATTCCTCACTCTGTTTCTTTATCACTGAAGCTAACACTAATTTTCCCTTTTAATGGGAGCACAATCAGACCATTAACTCTTAATGAGCCAAGACACCATTGACTTAATTGCAAATATTACGGAAGAATACAAAAACGTTATCTTGTTCCTACATTAGCTATAAGCAAAGCAATCAATTTAATATCACTGGAACTTAACATCTTGTTGCCATCATCTAGCTCTGCAAGGAAGTGTTTTGTAGACATGCAAGTGAAACAAATCGTAGTGCTGAAAAATCTCAGCTGCAGTCAGAAAGGGGAAGAACTTGTACATACATGACCAGAGTGTAAATAGGATTGGCTAGTTACCTTTTATGGTTAAAATCTTAGTGATTTATAAAGATACAAAGAATGCTGTAGTGTATTTATTACCAGGGTAAAGGAACATGCTCCTGGGCATGCAGGTTATTATGCCAACTCCTATGAAAACCTAGGGCCATCTCATATTTTCATAATCATACTTCACAGTGAGGATGGCATTTGAGGCCAAATATCTCAGTGTAAGAGCCAATGTAATTACATCACAGATCAACGTGGATGTTGATCTGACAACTAGGTCTTCTAAGCCACGAACTAGCTCTATCTCATCATGCATTATCTATGAAGATTAAAATCTTTCCAGCATTAATAGGGCTCTGGTACCACCCACACAAGAATGCTAGCTGTGTATTAAATAATTTCTTATCATTGTCTTTACTGTAGGTTACCGTTAGTCTAACAAAAGAATAAATATAGAATTTATAAGATCGACATTTAAGATCACATACTTTAAGTGTTTAATTTATGTTCCATGCCTTGCATGTACATATCTAAATATCACATGGAACAAAATAAAATCACCCTCTTCACCACTTAATTTAAAAACAAGAGCCATGGAAATGAGTTAAAAAAGTAAAACTAAGAGTAAACCCCACACTCTGGTTTCATATGTATAAATTACAGCAAAAGTGTGAAATAGGCTAATTAAAAAGAAAAAAATCTAAGTATTTACTCTGGAGAGTGTCTATGGTGTTCTAAAAGAAAATACATAGCTATTTTAATTTGGGCTTCACTTTAGATGAAGCACTGAAGCACTTACATGAAAGGACTGATTTCAGTCCATGCTGTCAAAATGTAGCATGGCTTGACCTAACATCTCTTTCAGAAGCTTGAAAACTGAAATGGGATGGTCACATCTGGCATTTGTTATTTTGCCAAGAATGGGGGAAATGAGGAGTGGACTGGAAAGTGAATGCTTTGCATTAAAGGATTTTATAGCCCACTCACTCTTTAGCCCCAAATCATTTACATCTCCTGTGGAAAGCAGTAAGGAACAGAGTTGTCAGTGCATAACAAAAGAAAGCTTCACCTTCTCTTTGGAAGTTGGTGTCTCAGACTGTTTACTCACATAGGAGAATATTCATCACCAACTCTACCCTTGAAAATGGTAGTATTTGGGGTAGAAAGTGAACTGGCTGGATCTCTAACCTACATTTACATCGATGCCCTCTTCTCATAAGGTATCAGCAATGACAGGGGTGACTTCAAATTTTAATTACAATGACCTACTTCACCCCCTCTGTGTATTAGCCACCATGCTGAGAAGGAGGACGGAACATTGTGCATGACCAAGTCTGCTGGAGATGGCAGTTCAGCCTGGAGCAGAGTGTGCTCCTGACTGCAGGGCATGTCCTGAAACACACAGTGCTCTGGGGCGCTGGGGTGGAGTGACAAACCCACCAATCTTTCAACATCTGCTTTATACTCATTACCTAGAAATTTAACAATTCATTTTCATCAAATTGAAAGTTCTGGTTTGGAAGAACAAACATACATTTCACTTCAACGAGAGACTCTTTGGGAGGCAGAAAGTCCCATCCTACTATTACATCACTTGGCTATATAAATAAGGTAGACAAAATTGAAAGCATTAAGTTAGGTAAGACTTTAAGAAGAAGCAAAAAAATTATAAGGAATATTTAAAAAAGAAACCAATACCAAGGAAACAATTTAATCTTTGAGATGCTTTGACATTGAAATGTCATTAATTACTTCACTAGTTACAGACAATGACAGTAAAATCCCTAATAAAATTAAACCTTGCAGCTTTGTAATACTAATTTACTTATTTTGATGCAAAGGAGAGTAAAACAAAAAAAGGCTGAAGGCACACACAGGAGCTGGTGAAGGGGGGAATGTCTAATACGTCAATTAAATACTGATAACTCTACAGTAAAAATGTGACTGAAGTCTGTTGGTCTCTTATGCATACATATTAAATACAAGTTGTAGGTGATGTAATGGTTTGGCTGAGTATCTGGAAGGCTGTGAGCTATTCCTCTATGTGTAGTCCATTTGTGAGTAAGAAAGCAACTACCTTGCCTTCTCTACTCTCTTACCAAAGACTTAATTCTCTCACTTCACTGTAACTCTTGAAAGGGGCATGTATTTCTTTGATATCGCAAACGTTTGTAAGATGTACGAGTCACACAGCTGCACACCGCTGTTAAAATCACCTCCTGACTGAAGAAGCCAGACACCAACAGTAGAAGTTGCACTTTTACTGTTTCTTTAAGCCAAAGAAAAGGGAAACAATCAAAACAGCTGGATATTGTGTATGTCATCAACAATACACCTTATAAGAAAGAAGTTCATTCATTCAATGTCACTTCATGAGTGACGTGTTATCACAACAAAGGCAAACTTGACAAGATACACCCATTTAAATTAGGAGGCATTGAGGACAAGACCAGTGCAAACTCCAGAAAGGTCTCCTGCCCTGAGAGTTCATCAGAGGAGTTGGCACGAGGTCAGGGAGAGTGCTGTGAAGCAGCTGTTGTATGATCCAGAGGCTGTGGAAAGCAGATGTCTATATGGATAGAGGGAGGAAGAGAGGGTGGAAGCACAAGTTTTTGTGCATTTTACACTGCTAAAAACCATCACATACATCTGCACCTGATCGTGATACCATGGCCTACAACAGTCACATGTAGGACACCCTACAGCCCGATTCTCTGCCTTCCCAACCTAAAGGATTTTCCAAAGTTCATACTGAACTTTATTCAGCAAAATGGCCCAATCTAGAGTGTCCTGTAGACACCACTAAGACAAAAATACATTTAAAACATATAAGTTGATAAGTTCTGTTGGAACAGAGCAAACTTCGAAAACAAAGCTATATGGCATTACGCATTTTTTCCCTGTGAATTGAGATTTTTTTAAAAATCAAGAAAAGCAAGATTTTTTAACTTTATTTATGACTTAGCAGCATACATCTGTCACTAGAAAAAGACAAAACCTGAGAGAAGAGTTTGATAAGAGACACAGCTTTCAGTGAGAAAAAAGTCTTTAAATGTCCAGCAACAGAGTCAGCAATTATAGCATGGCAAAAGAATTGATGTATCATATCATGTGCAGTTGTTACTACAAAGACTTAGGGTTGCTTTATTCAGTGCAAGAATTTTTTTTATCTAGATGAGCCATTAACTGCAGTCATGGACAGTAACAAAGACAAGTTTGCCATGGCATTTTAGAGCATGCTATGATTGCTCTGAATGAAAAACTTTATTAGCTTTCATGTGCTTCTATAGGGAAGTGAAAATCAAAGCTGAAACCCCAGACCTCTTTCTCCTTATGAGATGCTCTAGCTAGGCAAATGTAAAACTCTTAATGTAGTTAGTTACCATTCTAAAAAGAAACTGATGAAAACAGAGTTGATTATTAAGCTTATTAAGCTTGGGCACACCTTCCCAAAAAGCCAACTAAGCTTGTCAGCTCCACAAAGCCACCAAAAACCTAATGACATTCCTTGCATGAATGGTGGTTGGCCAGAGTATCCTGGTTAGATCTTCCTCAGGTGGTTTGGTGGGTACGTGGAAACACAGACGTCCACTCTTCTGGTGATACTGCACTGATGCAGTAATATAGCTTTATGTAGCAAATAGGGAAGGTGACAGTAGAAGACAAAGTAGCAATGATTCATGCCCTGTGGGCATTACGAGAAAGGTGTTTTCAAAAAGAATACAAAAGGTGAAATTCACCTCTAGGCAAACAGTCAGCACTAAGCAAAGGACCTCAAAATTAGCTCAAAGTGATGCTTAAGTAATTGACAGGCTCTACACCAGTCCTGTAGGTAAAGTAATTTCACCTGCAAACTAAGGAAGGAAACACATTTAAGAGAGACAAATGTGAACAAAAAACCTGTGAACAAAAAACCATCAGGTCAGCAACATATGCAGCAAAGCAAAGGAGCAGCAGGTTGCAGGGAGACTAAGTCAAGTCGGGAAGGAAAGACAATAATATAGAAATCAGAGTATTTTGTTGCCTGGCCATTCAAGAGCCAACAAGGAGACTATAAAAGAGGCAATGCATTGGGCATAGTGTTTTAGGGAGAGCCTTTTGTACGACTGAGTTGGTTCACTCTTCTAAAGGCAGTACCTCATAAGAGCAGAAGTCATAAGACCAAGAAATGTGAAGGAACACCTCCCACTCAAGATGGCAAAAACAGTTTTCTCAGATCAGATCTTAAGTATTCAGAAAGGGACAAACCAATCAAACTTGAATGATTATGTTCATTTGAAAAGCACCAAAATGCAGCTTCCCTTACATCCTTATTACATTTGGATGTTTGAAAGACATACAGTATCAAAATGTCTTATCCAACTAACCAGAGTTATGTATTAACTAAGCATTAGCTTAGGTTTTAAAAGTAAAAATTAATATTTCCAATGTAGTGCAATACTGGTGGCATATTCCATTCTTCAAAACAGGAACATCTGTGGTATTTACTCTTTCTCACCCTCTCCCCATAAGGGAGCATGCGTTGCTGGGATGAAACGGCACCCCTCGGGACTGCTGTTCCACCTGGGCTCGCTCACCATGCTTATTAGTCTTCCAGACCAGGTGTCTTAGGGATGGTTTTAATCTTGTTATTTGATCTTGTTATTTGGAAGGATGCGTATCTCTACTGTAGTGTTAGCACAACAAGACACCACTGACTATGAAATGAACTTTCTCTCCAGGCAAAACAGCTTTTTGAAGAAAAGATCATTCTATCAAATTTGTAAGAGAATTTATTATGCTTAACTATTTTCACTAGCTTCTTAAGGAAAAAAATGAAACGTTTCTTTGCAATTATTCCATTAAGAAAACCAAGACAAATGAAAAAGGATTAGCTACTTTGTTACTATAGTGAAGCTCTGAAAGAATTGTCTCCCTCCAGATTTTGAAGTCTGGATTTTACTTCT
Source organism: Pterocles gutturalis (assembly GCF_000699245.1). Lineage (NCBI taxonomy): Eukaryota > Metazoa > Chordata > Aves > Pterocliformes > Pteroclidae > Pterocles > Pterocles gutturalis. Next base: position 65,381 of record NW_010110182.1, on the reverse strand, counting down.
TGCAAACCCAGATTTCCCCCCTAAGTAGACCCAGTAAAATCTTTGGTGTCTGATGAACCGCTACAAGCCTGTACTTTCTTTTAGTTATGCAATGTTACTAGGGAGAGGGCGTAAATATAAATACAATAACAATAATAATTTTGTTAATTTACATACATTCCCATGTGAAAGACCTGGGTATACAAAGCAGAACACTGGAATAATGACTATAGCATAAAATATTGTAAGGCTCATTTACAATACCATGTAAAAATGAGTACTCAAAATACATACACAATTATATAATGAACAAGTTGTGTTTCTAAAAGCTAAACATGTTAAAAGTCAAACTACAGCAAAATTATACAACCGATCCTTGTTACGCCTGTTAAGCAGTCAATGGTATACCTTGTTCAAACAACCATGCTATGTCAGCCAGCCCTCCTCAAACTGCAGTGACATGCTGATGTGGGAGGAAGACACCCTGCACTTTGCACATCAGCTCAGCCTTCGGAAACAGCTCACAATGAAGCATGCATTTACTGTATTCTTAGTCTTTAGAAATGCTGGTAAACAGAACAGACACTTTCTCTGTGCTGAGAGAGATTCGCTTTATTAATCACAGGTATGCTTTCTAGTAGTGATTTTGTGATACTTGCTAACGGTGATTTTTGTATTTGTGGTAATCTGTAATAAAGCAGAGAATTCAGAGGATGAAGCCTCCGTGTCCTTGTCTTTTACAGAATCCTATGAACTCATGGTCGTGATCTCTCATCTCTCCACACCAACCGGTGAAGTACCCTTTTAGGCTGTGACAATTGCTTATTAAAACTATTCTCTTATTTCATACCACAGACACGGATGGAATCAAAGGCAGAAAACACAGTCTCAGATCATGACCATACAGCATGTTAATGGATGAACTACACACAAAGCTTAAGTGTTCCAAGAGGCAGAGGGGGAGGCTGCCCATGACATGCCTTCTGGTCCATTTGGAGGACTGGTGCACGCCCTTCCTCTGGGGATGACTACTGCTTAATAGCTGAGAACAGCTCTGATGTCCCCTACCCACCCAGGCACAGCATCAGTCCTGCTGGCACCAAGTTGACTGTCACTTGGGACAGCCTCAAGAATAACAACCACAAAAATTATGAGGGTGGTTTTTTTTTAACAGCTACTTTTACTTACAAAGCACCAGAAACATTTATGATGCCTTTTCTTCTATCAAATTTTTGACCAAAACAAAGAACATAAGATTACATGAATGCACTGAGCTCACACATTCCCTTAATTTCACCTCTCAGAATTACACAATTATGGCCCAACTTGCACAAAAGCACTGAGTACTAGTCACATCATAAAAACAATTTGCACCATAAATGCATGTTACTGCCTATGGCAGGGTTAATAGACTTACGCCAGGGCGTTTAGAAGCTATCAACACCCTTAGCTGCTTAAATCACCAGAAACACAGCACTGATGGGAAACTCCACAGAAAATTTTTTCCACAGTGCACCAGACAAAGAATGGGAAAAAAAATAGCATTTTATAAAACACTAATGGATTTTGTTTGTTAATAAAAAGCAACCTCTGCCAGAGGCATTTAAACAAGGATGATGCAGAAATCGAGATGAATACTTTGGCAAGCCTTACTGCCAGCTTAATGCCTATAATGAAAAGCAATGAAGTGAACTAGGCATGTTGCTATACTAATTTTTTTTTACCTCATTAAATATTGATAAGAACTTATATTCCTTACCAATGCCAGCAGCAGCTAATTTTATGAATGCAAATTAAATTTTAATTTTTACTCTTTGTGAACGTAAGTTTTATGCCTGTACTTTATATTATAGCTACATGAGACTTCAAACAAATCTGTGATGCGTTATGAAAGCAGAATAAGTGCCTACCTTTCTCAGGAACCGTACTCCATAGGTAAATACATAAAGGTAAAATGTAAATCTCCACCTGCAAAAGGTACAAGAGATTAACTCCAAGGAACCAGGTTTACACACTTCACAGTTCAACATGTGACTTCTTATAGCACTGCCAAACCACCACATCATGGTCACATTAACAGAAGTTGAAGCAAAATTTTGGTCTGGTTTTCTACAACTTCTGTTATCAAGCATTGTGCTCATCTGCCTGCTTTTCCCAGCCTCCCATTAGCCTTCTGAAAATACTGACTAATTTCACCTAAGCATGACAGGAAAAAAACAAATTTTCAAGGATAATTATTTTTTTTAAAGTTTCATGAAAACTAGCAGGAGAGCAGAGGACAAAGGACAACTCGCACGCCTACTGCAGGGAAGTTCACTTGATTAGACACCAGGATAATGATAACAGGAAATTTTATTCACCCTTCAACAGATTACTTTAGAGTGTTGCACATCAAATACAGTCTTCAGTAATTAAAAGCATCATGCACAGTGAGCTGTAATTTTGTGCAGTAGATTCCAGCACTTCACTCTTGAGTTTTAGGGAGTGCATTTGTGTCAGATAGATATGCTGGATACAGACATATATCCACAATTTATGTCTGCTTCCAAAAAGTTTCCTTGATGCAGATGATTCTGCACTTTCCCAAGTACACATGAAGTAATTGCTGTGCTTCTAGTTTTTCTTTTCAGGCAAACTAGAAGCTAGGATCAAGATGCCATGGTAAATAAGAGAGGAACCAGCACAAGATTTAATACGAAATCATCCTCTCCTCTGTATCTTCTCCCTTCCCCAATGAAAGGAAATATACAGAGTATCTTTCAATCTTTTGGACCCATTACTGGCTTAGGAAAGAAGTGAGTAAATGGAAGTATAAGGAAATAAAATCAAAACGTCATGTAGTGTAACTTCTTAGAGGAATTCCTGTTTGTTGTTTTTTGTTTTTTGTTTTTTTTTTTCCTAAGGGTTGGAGTGACTACACAAACATGCTTGACATAAACACCAGTGAGGTACTATTCATAACATTTATAGCAGGATGAGATTTAGCTTCTTTAGCATGAGGCAATACTGCAGCATGAATAATCTTCAGTCATGTATTTTACAGCACTTTCGATTTTCTCTCCACTGGCAAAACTATTACCTTATGGTTAATTGGCACTGAAGCGTGTCCAGACATTACTGGAATGGTTTCAAAACTAGAAATGCTCCTATGTAAAAGAAGGTTAATCCAAACCTTGCTCTTCAAAGCTACCTTTACAAGTATTTAGAAAGAAAGTTGTGTCATACATAAATAACCCTCTGACAAGCTGAGTACAGGAGAGTGTAAGAACATCAATGCAATTTAAAACATGATATTTCAGCTGAACAGAAACTCTCTCTTATCCTGTACCTCCACAGCACTGCAGAGATTAATTTATTCTATTTACATGATACAAATACCAATCCCTTCAAGGGTTCACTCACACTAGCAATATGGCCTGCAGCTTTCATGCTGGCAAGTTTCCTCAAGATACTGTAAAAACAGAGTACTTGTAGGCAAAATGTTAGTTGTGCTCGTAGAAACCTTCAGATCACACACACCACACAGAAGAAACAGCAAGGACAGCAATATGAAGGAAGGTTTTATTTGGGTCAAGTTATCTCATCAGGCCGATCCTATGGCTAGGAAACCTGCCATTTAACTTCAAGGTTACATACCTCATCCAGTAAAAGTTTGAAGGCTGTCACTGAAAATAAAACTAAAAATACTAGGAGTGAAAAACTGTCTAAGCTAATCTCACTGCTGAGCACTCCCATGCCCTTCTTTCAGGCCTAAGTGCAAATAGTTTTGATAAATTCCTCACAAATAATTTTCTTGTTTTAAAAATCTCCTCAATATCACATTTATTTCACATTTCTCCAAGAAAAATTCATTACACATTTGAGGACATTCGTAGCTTGCTGTTGGGAGATGCATTATTCCACAGAGGAGCTCAAAGGTAGACTAAAGTATTTGAAATACGTTAATGGTTAAGTTTTAGATGGTGGGTCTCAGGGATTTTAAAGTCTCCACAGACATCAGAAAGACTGGTTGCAGCATTTGCTGCAGCTTTCACCTCAGAGGAAATAAAAAGGCCCTTTCCTGAAACAAGGTAATTCAGAAACGCCAATTTCCCTGTCTAGCTTTCCACCCACCTCCCAAAGTGCTGCCACTGGTGCAGATCTGTGCTAAAGCCATGGATTGCCCTGCAGGAGAAAGAATTCCTGGAGCTTCGGAAAAAACTCAGAGCCAAGAGCCACCAGGTACTATTTGGGTCTGCCAAAGACATCAGCTTGCTCCAACTGTTGGAATGCTACAGAGATGATACATGCATACGTATATGACAATATACGCTATTGGTCATCTCTTTCTCCCTAACCTGCCAAACAAGCCTACTTGGATTGACCATCAGAAGATGAAGCAACGCACAGAACTGGTTGACAGACAAGGCTGGTTGAAGTGCTAACTTCTTAAAAAAAAAAAAAAAGCAATATTGAGAGAAATTTCATTCCTCCTAAACAAATCCAAAAGTTATTCAACAAACTTCTGGCTTGGTCAAACTGCAATAAAGAAAAATTCAAAACAAAGCAAAGTTGGAACTGGCCCCCAGCATGCTTATCATCATTAAACAGCTAACTCTGGTGGTAGCAGAGCTACAAAGGACTTTCCACTGATCTGTACCAGGCAGCCAGCTGTCTTTTGCATGGGCTTTAAAGGGAAATTCTGCTGGCTCAAGACTCCACTCCAATTGGAATCTCAGTCCCATACAAAGGAGTTTCCCACATTGTTCTACCACTACTTGTAGATGGTTTATTGCTGCAATTAACAGTGAAACATCCACTGGCCAAGGTCAAATGGATGAACACCAGAAGGTTTGGAGGAAAAATAAGTTATTAAAATATTTATTGTTATACAGTAAGTTAATATATCTGGTCTAACTAGCTGAATAACTATGTCGTGGTTTAAGCACAGACTGCTTAAAGTTAACTCTCTTACTTTTTTTTCCTTTCTTCTTCATAAATAGCTAGCAAGAGGCTGTGTTTTGGATTTACGCTCAGAGGAGCTGATAAGAGAATAATGTTTTGTTCTGCTGCCAAGATCAGCAGATGAGCAAGAGGCACAGCCGGTTGCTAGCATAGGATTTGCCCTTATGTTAAGACTGAAACTCAGAATAGCCAATGATTTATTCCATAACATGCACGTCATGCCCAGTATACAGGTAAGAACACCTGAAAGAGTGCTCTCTTTTGCCCTGGCTCCGCTTTCGGTGCTCTCTCCTGGCTCTGCATCGCTCTCCAAGGCCTTCCCCCCCCTTCCACCGCCTGGGACGCTGAAATTGTTATCTCCGTTCCGTGAGTTTCGGGATCCTCCCTCTCCAGGGGGATCGTTATCTGCGGCCCGGTGGGCGTTTTT
>NW_010110182.1:53438-59830 GCF_000699245.1 Pterocles gutturalis | reverse complement strand
GGGCTGGGCCTTTGGTTATCAGGTGGGGGGGCAGTGTCACTATGTATCACTCATTTGTATATTTGTATATAGTATTGTTTTTAATATTATTGTAGTTTAGTTATTAAATTGTCCTTATCTCAACCCACGAGTCCTCTTTACCATTTAACCCTTTTATTCTCTCCCCTATCATTGGGTGGGGGTGGGAATTGTGTGAGCGGGTGTGTGTGGCTTGGCCCCGAGCCAAGGGCTAACCCACCATAAACATTTTAGTAAAAGTTGTACATTAACTGCTAACACCAATGACCTTAACAACTGGAGATCTTTAATTTGTAACTGTCTTTTTAAATAAAATTAAATTTTAAAAAGACAAAGATGTAACTAGATGTTACCTACAAATTAGCATATATTGATATCTATATATTCCACATTAAACTGAATCAACAGTTAAGACCATTTACAGAACAAGTGACATTTATGAGGCATTACAGTCTGAAGAAATATACATACAACAAATGGTCAAAATTAAGGGATATTTTTCCCACCAGCTTCAGCTGTAGAGTAAAAAAAGTCAAGGAGACTACCTGTAGCTGTCAGCTACGTGTTATCAGAAACTTAATGGTAAATATACCAATAATTCTTTCCACATGGCCACGCATAGATCACTATGCTTCTGAACACACTGGGAATTGAATTAGCATTCGGTTCTCTGCTTGGTTTCCTACCTTGCTGCAGGGAGCCAGTAACCTAAAACTCTCTTGATGCTTTATTGGCATATGAGCAGTCCTCACTGCCCCTCAGCTGCCCCTTCTACTCGGTAGCCTAGCAGTAAGAACATCTGCCAGGCTTTGGAAAACCTAGGTTCAATTTTCTCCTGTCATATCTCTCACACACTCCTGAAGGGTTTGTTAAGCCACAAAGTCATCATGTGTAAGACCATGTCTTCTTGTGAAGCTGTTTGATGTACCAGATAATACTCCATGACTTGGGAAGAAGGACAGGGAGGAAAGGGACAGGAACTAGGTTGTGAAGCTGCATTATTCACTCAAAATCATACAGACAAGGCCAGAAGGTATGAGATAAATGTTTAATGCAATTCAGATTTGTCTAGCAAGATTCCTCCAAAGATGAACTCTCAATTCAATTCTCTTGCAACAAGTATGCTAATGAAATCCACAATCTACAGTATATACCTCTTTATCCCTCTGTTCAAGTCCCACTGCAGCCCACTGATGAAGAGATGCAAGTGGAGCGAAAGAAACAGTTATGAGTAGGAATCACATCCACTCACAGTACAGCCCAGGGTTCAAACCACCTCAGTATTTTGGGAACTTAGCCAAAATCTTCTTTCTGCACAAGACCTCATAGAACAGAAAGACATCTTTCTTAAGTGTGAGTTTATCAAGTCCCATTCCCAAATGAAGTCACAAAGTGGTAGCTGATTAAAAGAGGTCTTTAATTTGTCCTAGGTAATAGTCTCAGCCCTCTTGGATGGAAAAAGCCCTTAGCCTGAGCACAGTCTGAATAGTCACAGATCGCAGGGAAGGGAAGATGGCTGGCCAGTGGCACAAACCCTCTCTTATACCCTTTCTGATATCCTGCTCAAGGTCCTTCTTAGGCATCAGCAGCTCATGCTGAATATCCCTAGGCCACTGGGGACATTTATCATCTGGATCGCAGCTGGTTGTCTGCAACAGGGAAAGAAACAACCTCTTGTAAAGCAGCAGTAGCAGAGCCCAACCGAGTAGGAAAAGCAAGGCAAGATCTGTACTAAGATATCTTTTGTTCCCCTTTCCCCCCAGCAATACTCACTGGAGGCCACTAGTGAAGCATCCCATTGTTGGTGACAGCCACATCAATTCACATTTAACTGGAAGATGATGACAGCTGAAGCTGCTCTGTTTTGTGGGAATTTGCTCTGGCCCTCAGACTTTAAACAATCTTCCAAGAGATTGTATAGACACACAAAATCTGAATGACCCACATACACAGAAAGCGTGCTGCTTGAAAGACTTTTTAGGTTAATTTAAATCCAGCAAACCCAGACGAAAACACTCAAGAAACAAGTGTTCTGGAAGACTTGATCTGTCTGCTCGCAATATGGATTATGAAGTTCACTTTAGTCCTGCCCTAACATGACTACAAGACTTCCAGATTGAACTAGGCTGGCATCCAGTCTGCTCGAGCTCAGAATGAGGGAGAACAAACCTGTTTACATTTGCCCTTCTGGCAAATTCTTCGGGTTGTGCTGTGTTTCAAATATGGATGTGACGCAGTGCAGTGAAGAGTCAAGCAAAAAAGTGACTCTTCAGTAACAAAAAAATAAATTATTTTCTAATGTAGTCTTAAAATGAATGCTCTAGAGCGCTTCAAGAGTGCAGCAGCAGATCTGACTGCTCTTGTTCAACACGAGTGCATTCCTGATCCAGAGCACAGTTTCTTAACCTCTCAACCCTTTTAACTTTGAGCTGCTAATGAAAATTTAAAGATGCTTCAGCATGATAAAGAGCACTAAGAAGATGGAAAAGCTGGATAGCCTCTGCCAACTAAGTTGGCATACCCTGTCGTGCTCAATTCAGCAAAACCTATTTAAGTGCACACTTGAGCAAGCACTTCACTGATTTCACGCATATGTCTAACCAGGTTCCCTTCATCACACTGATGAATTTTGTCCTTCAAATTTCCCCAAAAATTTCTGCACTGAAATGTGACATTAAACTTCAGCTAATAAAAGCAAATTGTTCAAGCAGTGTTCAATCAAAGCACCCTCTACTCCATATACACACACACACAAACTTTGCAGAGCCCACCACATGGGGTTCGTGCTCTGTGACAGAAAGATGCCATCGTCCCCATGGACCTGCTGTCCAGCAGAGTCATCTCAGCATGGCCACTCTCCCAGGAAAAGGGCCGCTTCTCCTAAAATAAGGCTGAAGAGGCACAAGGCCTCTCTGCTCCGGCTGTTTTTCCTTTCTTCCCCTTCTAGCGGCCACCCTGGCTGTGAACACAGGCACTCCCACAGAGCCCCCAGCTTTGCAGCACACCCCTGGCAGCACACAGCCCTCCCCACCATACACCCCTTACAGCTCTGATGCCAAACCAGTGCCTGCTGCCCAGCAACGGTGTGCCAGGATCCAAACTTATCCAACTGGCTTTTTACAAGCAAACATGAAACATAATAAATGCACAACGTTAAAAGCATAACAGCCATTTTGCTTCCAGAATTATAACTGTTATTTTCAGAGATGCTTGTGCCACTGATTTGCTCCAGTCAGGGCCACAAACAGCAATACAAGAATACCACACTTCAAAACAGTAAAGATTAAAAACCCCTCATATTTAGTAACTGGCCACAGGCTTACCACATTGTCTGCAGCCAAAGAAACTGGCTTTCTGGCTCTGAAAACCATCTTCAGAGAAGCTGCAGACTCCTGAAATTTTTCCCAAAGAAATTCACTTCAGTACAATCTCAGATTTGCTGTTCTCAGTCACCCTCTGCTCAACTCCTGGCAGTGGCTGACAGACCTCTGGGCTTGGACTTTGGGCTGAAAGCCAAACCGAGCACCGTCTCACTGAACTGGATGAGTATGTAGCTGGGCTATTGCAATCGTTAGCTGAGACTGAAAGTTATTTTTGCTGCAATTATATCCTGTGGCTGTGAAGAGTATGTTCACTGTGAGACTGCTCAAAGGAGCATTTCTGAGGCTGAGTTTAAACAATACTGAATATTTATTTATTTTAAACAGGAAGCATGGCTAAATTCCCCAAATGCTCACTGTGATTTAAAGCAGTCCCATTTGAGGTTAAAAAAAACCCCCAAACCAAACACCAACAAACAAACAGCAACCCTTCTCCCCTAAAACAACAAGAAATCCCCACAAAGATAATATTTTTTGTAGGCAATAAATCACGTAAAAATACAAGACAGAGCACAGCAAAATAATCCTTAATCCATCCAAAACCCAAGAGGACTACTAGCACTTCAAACATTTAATGATCTCACAAATTCAAACTTAAGACCATTTGTATTGTATCACAAGTGTTGATTTTACAGTGTTAAGAGTTCAGTCTTACAGAAGTTAAGTTGCACAAAACTGTGCTTTTATATCAGGAACATGACAATTCAGGTGTTACTGTGTTTCATTCTGAGCAATTTGTTGGGATGATTTGCCTTCCCCGATGGAAGCCCTAACACACAGAGACAGTGGGCAGTGCTAGCCCACAGGATTGTTAGGGAATTGTGGTGGATGACTATTAAAGCTTCACAGCCTGCGTCACTATCTAGAAGAGTAAAGTAAGAAATTGCCACCTTCTTTTGAGACATCAGCTTTATAAGGAATGTAGAATATCAGAGTTCCAACTCTTTTCCAGGCAGAACTCAAAATAAGACAGGTTGAAGGTAACTTGATAACCCAGGTGGCACACTCTCAGCGTTCAGCCTGGTACGCATGGATGTATGTTTCCACTTGCAAATTTTCAGAAAGATCTCAAGAATTTTTACTCTAAATTCCAATCTCACATTCTCCTTCACCTAATAAATCTCTTTCAAATAAACTAAGAGCTTTATTAAATTCTACATCTGTATGTACTTTGACCTTGATAGATGTATACACTGAAAACTCAAGCACAGAGCAGAGCAGAAACACAATATAGGACAGCCCCCTGGCATACCTTTGATTGGTTCAGAAACCACAGAGAGGTGCAACTTTGCTTCAAACAGTCTGTACCCTCCACTAAATCTTTACTCATCTTCATCCCTGATAACTAGTCTCACACAAAGCTGCAAGTGTGACAATATGTTTTGACGGCAGTAGCCCCACTGCTCCATTTTGCTGCCTCCACATTTCTGCAAAGTCTTGCAGATGAAAGTAGATATAAAGAATGTTAATTTTAAAATAATCAGCCAATCAATCAATCAATCAATCAATCTTCTGGCCCTTTTTGGCCTGGTGCTGCTGTTGAGTTAGACTGAAGCAACCACACAAATGGTAAATAGCTCCTTCGCTATGGTAAAGTTATTTGAGGAAGGAGGCAGTTATGCACCGCTCATTAAGATGTACAAAATAGCAGGTAAGATAAATTGAGAAATCTTTATTGCTTTCCTCTTCAATTTTCTGGCTTAAGATTTGACTGTCATCTGATTTTCCTCTTGACTGCAGTTCGAATCAGTTATTTAATATTTAATGTTACAGTGCCACTTGAGACCAGTCCTGTCCTAAATCTGTATGCTCAAAATGTAGCTATGAAAGTCGTGAGAGCAAAATTTAGTAGTGCATAAAAACAGAAAGGAAACACAGTACTAAATTTTGAAGTGATGCAGTTTTATAAATAATAAAGCATGTTGATATAATTAGACCAGAAAAAGATGCATAATACAATAGGTGTTTCAGTAATTCCTTCTAGGTTACATAGCTTCTGCTTAATGGTTATGCAACTGTTCTCTTCTGAGTGTTTTGAGGACTACATGAAATAAAGCTCTGGTAAGACCTCAGAGATCTATTAGCATTGCCAAATCTTGCCCCACAAAGAGGTAATACTATCTGGAAAGCTCACGGGAAGAGCACACAGAAAAAACAGATGTCGCTGCCACACACCCTCCCGTGTGGTCTGATTAACAGAGCTGCCTTCGCATGAGTGATGTTCAATACAGCTGACAAGCCTTGGAGAGAAAAAACAACCCAAAGTCTTTCCAGCCTGGACCTCTAGCCTCTTCCTGCCAGTGATCTCACACGTCACCTGTTTCCAAACGTGGCCTTTAAGATCCCCTGTGCCTATCACAACAGCCACTCACTGTCTCACTGTTTTCCAGTTCTAGAGGAACAAAAACTTATAATCTTTCAGATTGCATTTGCTTTTCACCTATCAATGTTGTCCTGGCCATGATGGCCAACATACATGCATTAGGGAACTTTTGTGACAGGCAATTATCTTCTTAGACCAGCTTGTACTAGCTGTTTCCATTTTATCTCATGTCGAATGTTATTCTCCTGAGCATTAAGTCATCTGCCGCAGACTGGTTTTTAGCCTCCTAAAGCAGATGCTGATCCCTCACGGGTACTGATCTTTCCAGACAAGGCTGGGTGCTGGGCTGTTTCTCCACTTCCCTGAAGAAACTGCCCAGCTGTGCAGCGTACTTCGATCCATGCAGCACACAGAGCTTGTGCACAGCAACGACACACCCTTGATATTACACCATTATAGATCAATCTTCTGGGGAGGGTTTGCTGCTTCTTCACTTTCTGTACTTCCATTTCAGACGATAAACCTCACCATCTTCTAAGCAGGAGTTGCACTGCTTCCACAGTTGAGATAGGAGGATAAGGAAAGTTTGTAGCAGTGCGTTCAAACTTCGCCTTGTCCTTAATTTTATTTTCCCTTTTGCATCCTGAAGAAGTCCATTTACTTAGTCATTT
>NW_010110182.1:31585-53407 GCF_000699245.1 Pterocles gutturalis | reverse complement strand
GCCTCCCCTTTCCCTACCTCCCAGTCATCATTTGTTGCACCACTGAAACTTTAGAAATACTGCTACAAGATGCTCATTACATTGAAGGTTGTTTTTTTGGTGTGTTTTTTGTTTTTAAAGATTTAATATATTATCTTTCAGTATTCCAAACACACTACAAAAACAAACAGGGGCAGGAGATTTTTGTACTATTTTTCATGCAAAAGTTTCGTCATCAGAGCAGCAAGAATAAAACTAAAGAAACCAGGACCCTAAATTTACCAAGAAGCACCATTCTAAGCAAACTATACTCAATAGTTTCTGGGCCCCTCAGTTCAAGAGGGTCAGGGAACTGCTGGAGAGAGTCCAGCGCAGAGCCACAAAGATGATGAAGGGAATGGAGCATCTCCCTTATGAGGAAAGGCTGAGGGAGCTGGGTCTCTTTAGCCTGGAAGAGAGGAGACTGAGGGGTGACCTAATCAATCAATGTTTATAAATATGTAAAGGGTGAGTGTCAGGAGGATGGAGCCAGGCTCTTCTCTGTGACATCCAGTGATATGACAAGGGGCAACGGGTGCAAGCTGGACCATAGGAGGTTCCACTTGAATATGAGAAAAAAAACTTCTTCACGGTGAGGGTGACAGAGCACTGGAACAGGCTGCCCAGAGAGGTTGTGGAGTCTCCTTCTCTGGAGACATTCAAAGCCCGCCTGGATGCGTTCCTGTGTGATCTGATCCAGGTGTTCCTGCTCCGGCAGGGGGACTGGACTAGATGATCTTTCGAGGTCCCTTCCAATCTCTAACATTCTGTGATTCTGTGTAACAGTCTAAAAGTATTTACATAACTAGCCGTAAGGGACAGCATTACATATTTCACAACACAGTTTCTGCAGCACCTTGTACTGAATATTTCCTGTCTGATAGTCACAATTTCAATCATAGAAGATTTAACCTGCAAATATCCAGGACTACATGAGCAGATGCATTATTTGACTCCTCTGGAGAAATCCATGACAAAATTTAACTTTCACACACTCATGGTTTTTTCATCTGCCAGTTTCTCTGAACTTCAGGGAAGTGAAAAACAAAGCATCCCTGAATGAGCACTGGCTGGTCACCAGTCAATACAAACAGAAGGGCCTGTCACACTAATTATATCAGTTAGACAGAATGAGTGGAATTACATGGATGTACATGAAGTGCAAAACATGTAGCACACAGATGAAGTTATCAGAAAGGTCTCCATTGCATCCAGGGCTCTGTGTTCCGCCACAGCAGCTCAAACAGTAAGACAGAGGCTATATAGAACATTAGGCTACCATATGTCTATGGCTACACCAACAACTACCGTAGCATCATCCCAAAAAGCATTAGGGGAAGTAGCAAGTTTATCACCTCCACCAGCACTGCATACGTGTTCTTGCTGAGGCCACTGCCAACATCTATTCAGCCACAGGCCACTGCTTGCCTCTTTTGAGCCTAACAATACTCCAAGTGATGCCCACCTTGCTGTCCTGGACGATGTTATGTATGAGGTTATGCCCACCTTGCTGTCCTGGACGATGTTATGTATGATGTTATGCCCAAATACCAAAATGTGCCAATCAAAAATTTGTTTCCATGTAGGTACAAGGGAAAATCTTTCCACAAAACCATTTTGATAGACAGCCATTAAATACAACATTAGGCAGGCATCATCTTGACCCAGGTTTGTTTATAGCTTTCAGCTCTCAGCAAAGAACATTTAGGAGAAAAAAATATTTCAAAAAATCAGAACAGCATATGCAAGCTGCCACATGAGTTTACAAAATATTTATATTTACATCCGAAGAAAATACTCAGTTTAGCTTTCTCTAAAGAGCATGAAAGTACATTATTGGACAACTTATGCAGAAAACAATGTAATATAAATGCCTGTAACAGAAAAATACTGAACAATGTGGAAGCTAATTCTCCTCTGTAACTCTGTGTCTCCATGAACAGATGCACACAGTCCATGTATCTATAAAATGAAAGGTAATCAAATGTAGCATAAAACTGGGCAACAACATAAATATGAGGGAGAAGAAAGGAGTAATGACTTGCATGCCAATTCATTCATTGTCATGTATAAAATAAAATCTTACTGCCGCTACCCTTCAGTGAGTAAGGTATTTTGATATGGATTGATTGTGACTAGCAACCTGTAGAGAATTTAACATGCAAGCCCTGGATACTTGCAGGTTAAATCATTTGTCATATTCAAGTTTCTTTTTTTTGGTAGAGACTGAAATAGGAAAAGATACCAAATAGTTCTGGACTACTGAGTCTGTGCAGTTTGCAGTCTCCTGAGGAAGAGAAAAACCCGCTACAAAAGGCATCCCTGGGGATCTCCTGTTGGACTAAATGCAGAACAGTGCGAATTTGGCAAACGCCATTTGCTAATGCTACACATGCAGAACAGCTAACAGCTCTGAAGACAGCAGAAATGGGAGTAAGAAGGGTATCCTTCTAAATTAGCATTTTGTTCATATTTGTCTTTATATTTTAAATGAAAATAAGAGTGGAACTCTGTGGATATCTGCATTTACTGAAGATCCAAAAATTTGCATCCACGTAAGAATGAAGATCTATTCTGAATCTGACAGTAACTCTTCATTAATAAATACTTGATTGCAATGCATTTCATAAAGTTATTACAGCCTAAGCCAACATTGCTCATGTTGCTTTCATACTGCAAATAGTTTGAATTGGTAACAAAATGAACATCTAAGAAACAGAAGAGACCTTTCTACAAAAAGACAAAGCAGTAATAAGTATTTTTAACAAGAGAACAAGAGATATTAGTACCTGAAATCTGCCACTTAGGAGAGATCAGTATCACAGACAAACATGATAACAATAACAAATGGTGAATAACAGTAACAAATGGTGAAGAAGCAGCAGCCCAGTGCTTCAAGTAGAACAAGAGAGAGAAATGGGGAGGAAACCCTGCGCTGAATTCACAGAAGATCTTCTCCAAATCATCAAGAGTCAGTTTTTAAGCCCTTATCTTCCCCAAATCATGAAGAGTCAGTTTTTTAGCCCTATGAATCCCATCAAAATCATCAAAATCATCAAAAGGAGTCTTGAACTCTGTAGCATCCCAGACTGAGCCCTTACCTACTTGGCTGTACATCCCCCCTATAGCTCTCCCAAAAAACCCCAGCCGTCTCCATGTTCCTTCACTTTCAAGCCACTTGTCTGCAGTGTTTGGCAACTTAATTTAAAACCAAGGCCAACTGAAGAAGGCAGTTGGGTCTCTTCCATAATCAAGGGCTAGACAATTCAAGGCAAGTGGAACATAACAAAGCAGCAGCTACTGCAGTCTTTGCAGTTTTCCTTTAGTTGTCTTTAATCATTATATTGAGACTATAATTTTGAACTAGTGTTCACATTAACTAGAACTTAGAGAAGAATTATTTAACTTGCATAACATAAAATAATGATGAGCACACACAAACCACAGGAGAATGGAAACCTAGTTATTTTATTATAACCTTGCTTAATGTGCAGTGATAACGTTAAGTGATGGTGTCTTTGCAGGAGCAGCACATGAGTTAATTTAAACTTATTAATTGTGTTAAAAACTGTGTCACAGGAGGCAGTAAGGGCAGGGAATTCAGCTTTAAGTAATCCAATTTGAGGGAAGAGGAGAATTTCATAAGATGCAAAATGAAAAGTGCTTACAGCACAGTCTAAAAACAGTGAGAATCGTCTGAGGATATGGCACGGACATCTTTGCCTGTCTGCTCCAGCAGAACAGCATGGGAAGAGGGACAGTGATTCCTGACACTTAACCAATATTTTAATTTCCCCCTAATCCCATGTTTGGGCACACAGATGCCCTGAGGCCCACCTTAAAAAGAGGAAAGAGATCATAGACCAGATTCACATGTGAGAATGGCAGATATGGTAGGAAAGGAATCACAAGGGAAACTGCCAACCTTGCCCAGTTCTGGGGTCTGTTTCACACCAGTCCCCAACTAACTGGAGCCTCTTGAGCAGCATACCACGGAGTTGTAAGAAGCCTACTCCCATCTTCCCCTTCACCACATGGTTCAGCTTTCCAATGCAGTGTGATAGCAGGGCAACAAGAGCAGAGCCAGACTTGTTATTTTACTATTCAAAATTGAGAAAGAATGATAAGAATAGTTAGGCAAAGGGTGTAAACACAATCATAAGAGCAGCCGTTCAGCAGAAAAGCATTAATTCTCTCAGCCAGTGTTAATCTAAGCGCTCGTGTAGAGCTGGCAGCAGGAAGAGGTACACTCAGAGCACTGCACGGCAGACCATGCCCTGCTCCACCACACCACGTCCTCCCACCCTGCCACATCAGAAGGGGCCAGGTGGCTGCAGCAATTCCCCCTCTTCTCCCCTCCACCACATCGAAACCTGAGCTTTCACACTGGATGCAAGTACTGCCCATGCCTCCCTGGTTTCCCTTCTGTTACTCAGATGCATCCATATTCCCCATCACCACAAGCAACAGTACTCCAGCATGCTTATATGACCACCTTGTGACCCACAACAGGAAAATTAGACTGACAAGCACCCTATGTTTTTACGCAGGGTGACCTTTAACTCCAATAAGCATATTGTGCTGCCCTACAAAACAGCTGTACAGCTGTCTGGCACAGGGCTGGGCAAAAGGGAGGGCAAGGTCACAGAGGTCAGGGCTGCAGCCCCTGCTGCTTACTAGAGCTGCCACAGCAGCCTGTGCTGCTGAACTACACCCTGAGCCAGCCTGTGCAAGTGTGCCACAGCACAAAAGCACATAATAAAATTATAAAATGGTGTATAATTAAGCTGCTTATCCAGCATGGCCACCAAAGAAATGTGAATAGTCCAGAGCCCCATACAGATGCTCCAAGAGGCAAAGCTGGAAGCATAAACCCACAGGAAACTACACTGCAGCAGCTGGACTCTGGCTTTGGAAGTGCGAGTGCTGAGCAAGCTGTGCCTTGGAGAGGAGGTATGTGCAAGATGTTTAGTCCTGATTCATCAAAGAGCAAGTGTTAGGGCAGAATTAAAATTGCTGTCGGTGGCTGCACTGTGTTCTCCCAACTCTGAAATTAGGACAGCTTGGCAGCCATTAACTTATTCATGTGTCCAGGGACTCAGGCTACAAATTACTATATTTTATGTAACTCAAGGCAACCAGTACTGTCTTACCCTCTGTCTCTTGGAGCAGGGAAGCCATCAGTGAACCAGCTCTGAATGACACCATATGAAAAAGCATATTTACACAAAATAAAAAGCTTCAAGAATACTCTTCTGCACCACCTTCACACGTTGCTTACAGAGAAATTCAACTCAGCCTACCCTGGTATGAGACAAAGGAATCACTAATGCACAGAGCTATTGACTGCTGCTCTCAAGGAGCAACATCTCACTGTGATGTAAAACAGAGCAGGATTTCTGTCTTGGCTTTATATATCCAAACATGACTCTATGACTCCAGGCCTTTTTGTACAGCACTAGTTTCGCTGACATGAGTCTCAGTATAAATGCCTCATTCTCTTTTACCTTCTATTGAGGCCTTGCATTCAAGCACGTCTCTTCCTTTTCTGTGATGTTGTTAGGTATAATACTCTTAAGAGAATAATAGCTCCTTGAATGTATCAGAGTCTAGATGTAACTCTTACAGCACTGTGATAAAATGGCAGCATTTTACATGCTTACTGTAGATAACAATCACCAGACTCTCTCTTCTGCTCTCTACACTTTAGTTGCCACTTGCTAGACGACTTCAATTAGAGCCTCCCTTTTGGCATCTGTGACTCATCTCAACGTCCCTACTACCTGCAGCTATAATAAACTCTTCTTGCACTCAGCAAAGGTCACATCTTCCCTGTTCTAGAACAACTTCACAGACTCCAACTCTCTCCATATCTCATTGAAAACCTATGTCCTTCCTCGCAAAGCTGCCTCACAAATCTAACTCTGCCAACACCTGAGCTCCTACTCCCTCCTATGCCCTTCATGCCACAAACGACACGCACTCACATGGCTCTTCTCTTCCTGACCTCTGTACTCCAGTTTCAGCATGTGTGATACTTGACAGTTAAAGACTTAAGATTAGTCATCACAACAGTTTTCTAAGCAAACTATGGATACAATCTATGTGCATCAGCACAATACCAAATACTTTGTTTGCCAAGTAAATAAAACAATTTCTTTATCTACAAATTACTGCAGAATTATTGCTTCAGGAGAGCAATGAATTCCATGAAAGAGACATGAAAACCTGTTTAACTACTCAGAGTGTGAAAAACTGTTTTCACTATTCAATTTTGAATATGCTCCTTTCCATTTTCATTTAATACCTCCTGGTTCTTGCATAATGAGATAGGTAGTTGCTGTTCTCCATTTACTTTCTTAAGTCATCTTCTCCATATGATTTTTATCTTGTACTAAAGCAACACTCTCTCTTCTTACACTGACTCTGATCTCCTGAACAATCCTTGTAGCATCTACAGTCATGGTGCTGCTATTTGCATCTGCAAAGTACCATACTTTCACATAACATTTAATAAAAATGTCAATTAAAACCAGTTTGTTCTGCTCACACCAGTCTAGCATCACAACAGGAGGTAGTGACAGGCAGACCAGCTCTATAGGTTTCACCAGTAACAGTTTTATATACCTTTGAAGACAGCTTTACCTGAGTAGTGTAAGAGCTAGGCTATGTTGTTCCCCCTTGCCTTACACTAACACCATCATTAAATCTGTATAACCTGATGTATGAGTCCTTACCGATTTTCTAGAGTTCAAGGTTGCAAGGGACCAACTAGTTTGGATGGGCTCATATCCACAGTGCCCGGGCTAGAACACTGGACAGCATGTGCCCTGGTTCTACTTTACATTCATACGAAATACAGCTCTGAAACATCATGGGTATTTGTGGGTTTTCCTGTCCTTCCCCCTCCCCTTTCTTTTCTTCAGTCCTTGCAAGGATGATCCACATTTCTGAAATACTAAGACTGCTGTATTGCACCTTGCCAGAATGGCATTTTTACAGCCTGACACCAAGTGTGTGCTGCTTGCCCTATGGCACAATGTAGAGACAGTAGCCCTGCTTGGATAACAAGACTATCCCAGCTGGAAAAGTCAGATTTGGCAAATTTTATATCCATATTGTCTGTCTGGAGGAAACTCTGGAGTAAACTATCTTTTCAATTAATTATCCTTTCAATAGAGCCTGCATTCCCTCTTGGCAAGAAGTAGCAGCATCACCACAGAAGGGAGTCCAGTTGCAAATTAGTACTCATGAAGTGCAGCCCATGGGAGATGAGACTGCCTGGGGCAAAATGGAGCGTGACAGTGAAGGCTCACCCTTATCTTCCAGCTTTGGATCCATTGTGAAGGCAAAGGTGACTTTTTAGACATTATTTTGCTTCAACTAAATGAGAGCTGAGATCTTCAAGCTGCTTTTTTTAAGAGAGACACTTAACATAATGGAAAGGATAACAGAACCTCCCAAGTTTGATAATACCAAGAATCCATTTTTGTTATTAGTTGTTCTTTCTCTAGCATTTCTACCTTAGAAGTCACATGGCAGGTTTATGACTCCCTTCTTCTAGTGGTTAAAAAACAAACCAAACAAGAACATGCTTCTTGCTTTACAAGCACTTTATGTCTATTTAAGAGCCACCAATTTACTTTCACCAGCAGTTTTATGACGTACTGCTATCAGGATTCATTGACATGAAGTTTCCGTATTTTTTAATGGAAGGATACACGTTACTTAGTAACATGCCATGCAGTAAAGAAAAAAATAAATAAATGAGTAAACAATAAAGACCTTCAGAAAACCCTGTTAAAAAGTGGTCTTCACTTCTGATGAAGGCTGTCAGACTCAGCCTTTACTGGTTTTCAAGTGCAACTAGCACAAACCAGTAAGGACTTCACGTGGAAAAAAAAAATAATCAAAACTGTGGATGGGGCTCTGTGTGTGTTATAATAAAGACTAAAAATAAAAATAAAATTGTTCATTACAACAACAAAAAAACCTTCCAGCCATGAAGATTTATGCTAAGTGAGAGTAATTTCTCAGATAATTAATCTGAAAAGGGCACATTGTTTTACAAAGACAGATCATGCCACAGTTGCTCCTCTCTCCTTTTGATATAATAAGCTTGGCCCAGCTGGAGCGTACAGACAGCAGCAGTAAACAGTGACACTGAAAAACTTCTCCAAAGTACATTAGGATGCCTCAAAATTTGTTTTGCAAAGTGCTACACTCTGCTGAGTAGATTTAAAGAAAAAATCTGTGTTCACACCGTCTAGCCTTGACTTGATGCACCCGTCCGTTAAAAGAAGTTAACTTGGGCAACTTCTCAGCTTGACAATGGCACTCAGATAAACTGGGTCAATCACAGCAGCTAACAGCTTCCCCAGCTTTCCCTTTACAGGTGTTTTAAAATGGTGGTGTTTTGAGCTAGTGGCTTTGGGGAAACCACCTTGTTGCATGACCGGAGCCAAAGCAGTCTCTTTGCTTTAAATCCAGTTATCATACTAGAAGGAACACTAGTCCTCTTATGCTTCCTGCTCTACTCCCTTTAATTTAAGGCCATAATGGGGAGTAAGGAAAAAAATTAAATCAAAAATCTACTTCCAGACACAGAGAGGTATACACAAATATTCACTTCCTATTCCTCAATGATATGACACAATGCCATGTTCTGCAGACACCACTAACAGAAATAGAAAGTAGCTACTCCAGTATCATTAAAGTTTCAGTGAAGCACCATGAGTATTTCACCCACAGTCACAGAAAGCTAACTGAAATACTGAAAAGAAGAAATTGAGGATCAACAAGAAAAATATGCAAATTAGTCAACTTTTTTCACCTGTATAAACAATTTATCAGTCCTATAAACTGTTTCAGTACAAAGTGTTCCAGTACACTAGTAATTGGTAATTACATAGAGGCTTCCAGTAGTATGCCTCATTGCAGGTTGCTGCTGTTTTACAGTGACTTCCAGAAATGTTGGATTTTCCTTGAGGCTTTCTCTTTCAAGTGAGACTGCTGTCTTATGATTGATCATCTGTCAACAGAAGCACCTGTCCCAGAAGCACCCAAATGCAGCATGCAGCCCACTGCAGGACATCATGAGGAAAAGCAGCAGCTGAATTAAGTATCTGCCCAGTTAAAAAAAAATAATAATCCAGAATTATAATAGCAAGGAAAACCTCTAAATTGTTATCAGAATACTAGTTAGGTGTGCAGTTTCCCTTTCACCAAGCAGTTGAGTTACCAGTGCTGTAGATCTCCTGAACAGACCACAGCAGCAGGGGAGAGGTTATGCCTCGCAAGGAGGAACAGCCATTCCTGCCCCATGGAAAAAGCAGAGGAAGACAAGGGAGATTTGTTAATCCTTTGAACAGTAACTATCACACTTGCCCCAAAGCACATAGCATGGCTTTACAGACCCATGTCCCTGTTCTGTTTTCTGTCTGTGAAACACTGGTTTGTCCTCCATTGCATGTAGCACTGAGGCAGCTGAAAACCTGTATTCACAAATCAGAACTAAATGGACGCATAATACCACTTACAACATATTTTTGCTTGCATCTCAAAGATCATTGCATTCAGCAGTGTTTTAGAAGCTGACTTAAGAGGGCCTAAAGCTATTAAAAATTCCGAGCTAGAAGCTTTTTGACGCCTATTTATTTTCTAGTGCTTTACTGCTACACACAAAGCACAGACTGATGAATTATTTTATGCACTTTGTTAAAATTTGTATCAGCACCATTCAGAATTTCAATAACCAGGCAGCTGTCTCAATTTCTTTCCCTTGCATAGTTATTTTTCCAGTACAATTTTGTAGGAGAGAATTACTCTGCTAGTTGAGAAAAGCAATATGGCCAAGAAGTTGCAAACTGCCCAGAAAATTTTCACACAAGTGTGCGTGATAAGCAAAACAAATTTCTGCATATATCTGTCTCTATCTATATACATACACGTGCACATGCATATATATACAACTATAGATGGATAAAATCTCCCCCAAAGCAACATGCATAAACACAGTTTCAGATCCTTAGGAAAAATAATATATTCTGGCTAGGAGATGAGACAGAGACTTTTCTCTTCCCTACATCAAAACCATCAAAACTAAAAGATATCACACTTACAGATACTTTAGTATCCAAGCTTCTTCTAGAGAAGAATGAGAAAAAAAAATCTTTGGCTCTTTAGTCTGCACATTTCTATATTTTCTCATGTAGACTGTTGCATAAACTCAAAAAACTGTCTCGGCCATATGTTTCTTACAGCCACTCCTTGGAAACCATGTAAATGTCTCTAATAAGCAGCTTGCTTAAATGTACATAGCTGCAGGACAGATAAGTCATGAGCCTGATGACATTCCAAAGTTCCAGGCTAATAACTTAGAGCATCACAAATTCCTTCCCTTTGCACCAAACAACAAGGGAGAAGGACAGGATGCTTGCTCTTTCTAGACTATGTGGGCTTTGAGAAAAGCAGACATGCCTTTACACTGGTAGTGTGAGCAGCAGTGCAACACTGAAACTGTGAAGAAACTGGAAGCGGTTTAGTAATCACTACTGCATTGGATTTCTGACACATCAGACATTAAGAAAGACATTCTTGGATCCTGTATTCTGTCTGGCAATCAGGAAAGTCACCATTCATGGTCTTCCAAGAGTTACATCCTCCCAGTTGTCCCCAGCATACCTTGAAGACCTTTCCCCACCAGGTTAGTCCATGCCCGGAATTCTCATTCCGCTATATTCAGATGCAACGTTCTTCCTTAAGACATTTTTGGGAACTTACTTGTGGTCAGACACCTTTTTTTTCCTTTTTTTTTTTCTTTATTTTTTTTTTTAATACGTTTCTGTGCTACAACTACAGTTCAGCAGTCAGAGCATTTGATCCAATTTATATCACCTGCCTATAAATAGATTGATGGTCCTCTGCAGAAACAACTTTTAGTCTTGTAAAGTACTGCAGATATTCTCCATGAATAACACAGAAACCACATAAGCTTCAGAAAAGATTCAAGGTAATCTACTTTGTGTTTTCTCATGCACTCCATACCAAAAAGTACAGAGCACAAGGTCCCTGCCTTAGGGAGAAAGCTTATCTTTCCTTGATGTTAGGCTGTGCCATGGGGACAGAGTGTAAGGAGTAAAAAACAAACAGAAATGCATGGCGGTAGAAAAGTCCTCTTTTAACGCTCAGTTCACCACTTTTTCTTCTCCTCTATGCACTGTGGATCTTTGAAGTTGAGGAAAGGAGCAAAACGGCCCAAATTCCCACAAGAGAAAGAAAAGCTATGGACAGACTCTCCCCTGCAGCTAATATAGTAAGCTAAGTGCCCGAGCATTACAATCGGAGTTTATAGTAGGTGGATACCTTTCCTAGTGACTACAAACACTGCTGTTAACTACAGGTTTCATGTCAGAATCACCAAGTCCGTGAGAAACAACCTATTGACTTGCTAGTAAAATAATCCTCAGCTCCCCATCTATTACTATCTTCCTGACTAATGCTGGATCATGAATCATCACCAGGTGAAATTATCTACCTCCTCTTTCGTACAGGTAGTTATCACCATAACATCTGAAATCTTCCCACCATTACCGGTCTCCACAGATCTGACCTTCAAATGGCACCTTCTCTTTCAGACTGACACACAAAACTATCGGGTGATAGGTGGTTACGGTCCCTGAAAAGTCATTTATTTTCACTACCATGCTGTGGCACTAACAGCGTGTATAGACAAGAGATTTTGTTACTGCCGTTTTCTTCTAGGGTGTCATTCATCCCAGCCAAGCATGTTTCTCCTTGAGTTTCAGCCTTTGTCCTATTGAAGCTCCTCTACCTTAGATAGTAACCACACTACTGATTTGGCAAGAACGATCAGGCAGTCTGAGATGGTCTATGGCCCTTCTGGCACAGCTGCCTTCTCCTTTGCATCATGGAAAAGCCACTCTGGGCTCAAGGAACACTTTGCTAGCAGCAAATTGAATCATTTCCATGTAAAAAGAGTTGGAGCTCTTTTTAAGCAGCTCCACATTCACTGTGGGTTCTGTCACTTTTCTTCCCAAGTCACAGTCAATCAATGCAGTTGCCAGCAAAACTGAAGCCTTCTCTGGAAGGACAACAGCAGCTCAACAGTTGAAGGTGTGTAGGTGGGATCACTGTCATTTTGCTTGCTCTGTGCCTGCTTATTACATAAGGACACATTTTGTTCTCTGTCAGGGCTACAAAACTCTCCACTTGCACCCCAGCTACTGAAGACTTGGAATGCTCCCTTTCCCACAACTGTCATGAGCACATGTGCTTTATGCAGCCCACAGCTCCGAAGCAGCTGCCACACATGGACTCTTCATCCAGAAAGCCACCCCATTAACTCCATAGCTGTGAAAAGGCTACAGACACACAGTTCGCTCCAAACATACTGAAGTGAAGCACCACGCTTAGCGCCCTGATTTAACTAGACAACCGTTTAACACCCATACTGAGGGGAAAAAAGGGTATCCCTGGCTTCCCAGTGCTATTCTGAATACCTGCCAACAACTCCATCCAGCATGTGTGACGGCATGGTTGGCGGCAGACGCTGCACCACTGAAATCCTATCAGGGCAATGCACACACGGTTGGTTGGATAACACCACATTCACACAGCAGCATGTACATATGGAGATGAAGAAGCAACTCCCACTGCACTTTCTATAAACCACAAGCAAAGAGAACCTGAACTATCCACTTATTATTTACACCACCTTGCTTCTTGTTGGACAAGTATTGTCATTACTATTAAGTACACATATTGCAGTAAAGCCCAATGGCTCTCTCTAAATGAAGCTGACACTTAATTCTCAGTGTAAGTTAATGACATTCATTACAGCTTGCTCTTACCTTCCAATTTGCCTTCACAGCTCTCATCTGCATGCTTTTTCCATAATGTATGCCCCAAAGGAGCAAGTTCAGCACCCATAACTTTCCTATCTGTGCCTGTATTTCATGGTACATTTAAATTTTTTCCAATTCTAGGTCAGCCCAGATGTGCTGGCACTAATGCAAAAGAGTGAAGTCTTTGACCTGAGTTACAGAAGCAGTCAAATATACTGCCCAAATGTGCTAGCTCTAACAGTAATACAGTTTTATTTTTATTCCAAGATTCCACGGTCTTTCCCACAAGTTAAGCAGACAAGTATAACATTACCAGCTACAACCCTTGTAGAAAACAAATAAAAAAAAGGTTGTTCTTCACTGATCCCAAAAATCAGTAACTCTAGACCACCAGGTGCTAGTAACAGGATGACTAGGTTTATCCATAATCTCACCCTGCCTGGCTTTATTAAATATTTAGTAGGGTGGATTTTAGCTGTACCAAGGAAAGGACTATAAGCATTCTGACAGTTAAATTCCTCTGTTTATTAAAGCACAATCATCTTTAGACAATTTATCTTTCTTCTTCTAAAACAAAAAAAGGACTCCGGTTCTCTGAGCTACAGAGACAAAATGTTTAACATTTTGTTTTACAAAAACATTTTGGTTTACATTTTTTAACATTTAACTCTCTAATTTCTCTCCTATTCAGTCCTTAGTTGAAAGTAAATACCAGTTGCTACTTGCACCATATTTCAGCTATGGTTTGGCTTTGGAAAAAAAAAAGCCCTAATATATTATTTATTCAGGACCATATTATGAGCCTTCCTGTATGTCTCCACAGGAATATAAAGTTTAAAGAAAATACTTGGGAAATCTACAAAAGGAAAAAGGAAAGGAAAAAATATATATGAAATATATTTAGTAAATCTGCACAAATGATACAACAGTATATTCCACAAATTGTTTTTTTTTTATAGACATTCTCCCTCCCACCCCCCCCGGCTGGTCTGCAATGTTTTTCTGATTTCTTTACTTGCAATTTCTTAAAGAAATAATTTAAGAATTGTTATGAATAAAAAAAAAAACAACTTGGAAAACAAGATTAACTAAGGTTTGCTTTCCAGCTTAAATAGGCTTCCTCTATTTCTGCTGACATTTCTACCTAAAACTTCTTTCCCAGCTAAGAAGTGTAACTAGAGTTTTAAGCCATCAATAAAACAACTACTTGACCAACAGGGTGTAATAAAGCCAATACTTGTTTATGGCCTCAGCAATATTTGCCAAGGCTCTTGATTTGAAGCATGTAAAATTTGCCTTAAAGGCAGGACCTTCCACATCAAAGGAACAACATCCAGCAGTGCTAGAGGGCTGAGTCTTGGAATTAATGAGTCTTTTAAATACACTAGTGTTATTCTTTGTGTTTTCTTACGAATTCAATGTCTATCAGTCCTCCTTTAAGAAAAACATGTAAATA
This sequence comes from Pterocles gutturalis, assembly GCF_000699245.1. Lineage (NCBI taxonomy): Eukaryota > Metazoa > Chordata > Aves > Pterocliformes > Pteroclidae > Pterocles > Pterocles gutturalis. Next base: position 39,067 of record NW_010110182.1, on the reverse strand, counting down.
TTTTAAGTGGATTTAATTTTCCATCCTCTTTCAATGCAGATTAAGTATTAATATGTTAAATCCAGCTGGCATGGAAATGTAACACAGATACTAAAAATAATGGAGTCTAAGTAGAAAAACAAACTTTATACAGATAACTAGTTTGAGGAACAGCTGGGTACTGGGAAAGATTCCTTTGAATTAAACCCTGGCAGGTGAAAAATAACTTCCTAAAGAAAGTGTAGAAGCCTTTAGCTTCTCTGAGCTCAGTGCACCAAAGGAAACAGACTAGTAAAAGGAGACAAGCCTGGGATGAGAAAAAAATAAAGGGTTTAGCAACCCAACTGGCTTTTAACTTTGCTTCTCCATCTCAGATCTCTGTCTGGTTGTATAGCTAAACATTGTGCTATATAGACAGCTTTCTGGCCTAACATCAGGCAATTTGTCTCAAATTATAATTTTCTACCTCTCTACAAAAATAACCGCGAAGAACAAAGGGAAAAACTGATGAGGACACAGGCTTAACAAGACTCAAGAAGAGAATGCACATCCTTACATGCTCTCACAGAACTTTGTAAGAGTGCTGGGCTTTTCCTGGTTGCGTCTTTGTCGAAACCAACGTTGAATGCTGCGTACATCCCAGTCCAACTGCTTGGAGAGGCCCTCCAGCCTCTTCTCATCTGGATGCTACAGAAAAGAGAAGGATAAAAATTATTTCCTTGCCCAACTGCAGTAATGGCACTTTAAATTCAGAACCACTGTAATCGCCTCTCGATGTCTTAGAGGCTGCCTGTCAGACACATGGATACATAGAAATAAAATCAATTTCACAGAAATCTGCTGGCAGATCCACATCAAAATACATTTACAGTGACTATTATTAATATAGAAGGACATATGCTGTAATATTGCATGCAGGTTATTACTAATAAGAAACTTAAAGGGGACAATGGGATGAAAACATGCTTGAAACATGGAAAGTGATGATAAGCAGGGATAAAACGCCATGCATTTCTCAAGCAGCAGGGCTTACAAACACCCCTCTGCCTGCCACATGCTATGCCTGTTCCATCCTCCTGAATCAGGATCTTTGGCCTATCGACTGTTGCCCTAGTGAAGATTGTTTAACTGACATGGAAAGAAGATTATCCCATGTTTGTGCATGTTAATGTTAAAAAAAAAAAGAGGACATTAAACAAAGTGACAACTTCAAAAGGAAAATCAACCTTGACAACAAGGATAGAGAATTTTTCTTCTGTAAAATTAGCTACACAGAACTATTCTCCAAAGCAGCAAACGTAGAACTCTTATTCCATCAGAGCGCCTGCAAACCAGTGCAGAGGTAAGGCAAAAGAAAATGAGTTGGTCCTTAATTTGACTACTATATGGATAGAAGAGCAGTACGGGGCCACATTTCCAATCGTGCAGCAATTCTACATGTACAGAACTGCATGAGGACTATTCATATATTTCTCCTGATCACATTCTTTTTTAAAGAAACAGGAAAAGGTCAGTTACACATATAAGATACAAGAGCTGCTACAATAAAGACTTTTTAAAATGTAAGAGGTAAAACAGCAAAACTTTTATCAGGATGAAGTTTCATCTATCATCCTCCAGGAAAAGACAGGAAGGAAAGGGAAGGGAAAGGATGAGACAAGAAAAGGGTGAAGTATTGGCCCTCCATCTCAAAAAAAAAAAAAAAAGTTTTTAGTCAACCAAATTAGCCACTAGTTTTTCAATGAAAAGTTAAGAAAATCCATTCTCTGTAACTTCAGAAAAATCAAATGATTGATGCAGTTCTTCATAGCTTGATTAGAGAGAACTGTTGCATATGACTCAAAAAAGGTAGGTAGCTAAAAAGGACAGTTTCTTTGAGAGCAGCTACCAGACAGCCATAGCAAACTCTTTCAGGAAAGTAGATACTTTCCTTTGGAGCTCTTCCCACTTGTCTCTGTGTACTGGGAGCCCTGTGTGCCAGCTCCTACCATGAGTCACAGGCATCACTTCACACACTCAGGCCCTGCGTTGGACTAGCAGATTCTGCAAGGAAAAATAACAACAAAAAATATCCCATTCTTCCTCCAGCTGAGTCTGGGTGAGAGCTCATGTGCCGCAGCTTTTAGAAACAAGGTATGTGTGATTCCCTCTCTGAAAACAGGACAAAAACCACACCAAGTGCCATGGTGATCTCAGGATAGGGTAAGACATACAAGCAAGACAGATCCATGACATATTTCATTGTCCCTGACACTGAACCCAATTTTGCCCCCTATGACTAACGCTCTTGGAAGTTGAGGCTGATGCCTTTGCTGTAGTGTGCCCAGCTGCAGCCTGGAGCTGAGGTGGGACTGGAAGTTTCTGCAGCACAGTGGCTTCATCCTCCAGGCCTCCACAGGCCTTTCCACTACCAAATGGCTGACCGCCGAGGTCTTCAGGAGATGCTAAAGGACACATGACCACTGGTCACTGCTACAGGAAAGTTCGGGATGCTTCAGAAGCATGGATGGGATGACACAGAGGTTTAGTTGAGGTGCCAGCCATACAGTGAGAGCTGTAGAGACAGAGACATTAAGTGGTGGGGGAAAAAAATCTGCAAGCTCTTCAACATTATTCTAAGGACATTCATCACACCAACAGCTGAGGCACCAGCAAGCCACCAGTGCCCTGTGCTCAGGCAGTTCCCCTAGAAGGAATAGCTTTGAAGTTTCATGGAAAACAAAGACGACCAGTCTTACTGGCTCACAATTTTGCTGCTTTCTAGAAAAAAATAAATAAATATGATTTTGTGTAAATTTCTAAAAGATAAGGAAAAAAAAGTGTGTGTCCATATGGCACCTACAAAGTGCTTCTGTAACAACTTTTTTTGACTAAAAGCTTACAGGAGACGTCACGAAGGGATGCACAGCTGCTCAAGCTGGCATGCCAGTGGCAGCCTTGACATTTGCATGTTCTGATTTTAGCTGTAAAATACAGCGCTACATTTCTTCAGACATAGTTGATCATGCCATATCCATTTTATAAGGTAAATATTTTAGTAAAATACTCTACCTTTGTAATAGCTGTGAAAACTTTTTCCAGGATAGCATTAGGTTGAGCTTTCTGTGGTCCATTGGCTTGGACTTTAAGGCCTAAGGCACATGGTTTAGCAATGAACCTGTGAGAAACAGAAGAGGAAAAAAGAAAAGTTAAATCCTTCAGTTATTTATTTCATTGCTGCTATCAATCAATGGCATGTGGTAAATGCACAGACATTACAACCCTGCCAGCAAAAACAATACTTAGCCTTATAGCTCAAAAAGCAAGCTCATACAGGTGATTATTGCAAAATAAGTAATATCACTTTGAGGGATGAAAGAAACTCCGTGGAGCAGATGAAACTGAGGATTTTCTTTCATGTTGTGAAAAAAAGAGACAGAAAAAGAGCATGAGAGGAATGCCTCCTAGAGAAGTACCAATGAATGAAAAGAGCAGGGCAGCTTGCAAAGAGAAGGAGAGCACAATATTCTTCTCCAGAGTTTTTTCATAAATCAGTTTCCAGAGTAGCTGCTGCCTCAGGACTCCTTTTGCACAGTGGCAATTCAAAGTCCTTAAATGCATCAAGCACTGAAGCTTCCCAGTCAATACAATTTTCTAAACCATGAACTGTAAACAGTATTGAGCCATGCCTCAAAGACCTTGTTCTCCCTCCAAACTCTTCTGCTAAAAAATGAAGCTGTCACAGATCCAAAAACCAATCCATAAGTTCATCCAGTTTATAAACTGGGTGTCTCTGATACATTTTAGAGATGAATTACATAACCTACATTACATACACTTAAAGAAGACAATTTCACTGGTTAAAAACTAAATTATTTGTATCTGTGAGTACAACTCTGGAACCCACAAGGAAAGTACAAAGTCTGTACAGGAATCACATTCATATGACCAGTATGAACTTTTGCCATCTTTGAACTATGTAACTCTTGATTTCACTTAAAAGACTTCCGTTTCCTAAGACTTCATTTGCCAGCAGGGACCAAAACAATACACTCAGTAGTCGAGTAGTTCCACATTCATCCAGCTGAATGACCACAAGTTCTTAAAAATCATGGAATTCTTATCCACATGCAAGCCCCATTTTAAACACTGTTTGAGCTACAACTGCTGTTTCTGCTATGTTTAAGAGAGCACAGCTGATTAAAAAGAATTAAGTCCTAAGCAATGCTATGGTGGTTACAGCAATAGCACTTGGTAGAGAAAGATGGGTCATGCCAGACCACCTTGTTTTCCTTGTTTCTCCAAGAAAAAATTCTTGATGAGTTGAAATGCATATGAAGGCAAATACTATAGCCTGGAACCATTTTAGTGACTATTTGTGAGGGGGGTGGGAAGTCACATATCCAAATACACATCAGTGAACTCACTCTTTGATCCTTATATGTCATAAGAAAAAAAAAAAAATCTTATTACACTCTGTAAAAGTTTTACTGCAATCTGGATCAGCTGCAGATTGCAACCATACTGCTAGCTCCCTGGCATCAGCCAAACCAATGACACTGCATCAGGTGTAAATTCCCAGCTTTAGGGTTAAGAGCTTTGATGATTCTAGTTTCACTGCTGAGCATAAGCAGAAAGCAGTCCAGTTTTCTGCTCATGAAACAGCAGCATATAAACTCTGTACGTGTTACACGTAAATACCATGTCATCTAGCTACACTGGAAATTTCTATATTACATAACGTATAAGGAGACAAAAGAAGCAGTGAGAATTGTATCCTCTAGTTTAACACAGACTTGCAAAATCAGTCTCCTCTGAAGTAAGACTTGATTTGGTTTTTTTTGTTGTTGTTTGTTTCTTTGGGGGTTGTGTTTCTTTGGGTTTTTTTGGGGGGTTGTGTTTCTTTGTTTGGTTGTTTTTTTAAATACATCTTTCAACTTCTGTTTTGCTTTTCTCCTTCTGCTGAGTGAAGGAATGGGATAGCCATGATACAACTCCAATAGAAAGGCAGTTCCCTAAACATGCTAATTTAAAAGAAAAAAAAATTAAATTTGATAAAGTCAAATGCAGATTAAAAAGTCTAAAACAAAACACATTTTACGCTTCAATTTGGTATTTTCTAAAGAGGAATTTAAATTTTTCTTCCTTTGCTGCTTATGTTTTTCACATGCACTGGAGGAATGGGCACATGACCTGAACCAGAGCTTGTCCACAAGGACAGCACAGCGCAGTAAGGACATGTACAGGGTGCACAGCTGCAAGACACAGGATGATCTTGGCCAGCTATGTCTGGGAGTAAGGGATAGAGAAGGTCAAAAAAAAAAACCAAACACAAAACACAAAGGTCTCTCTCCTGATATACTCTTGTGGTCTTTCTCCATTTTTGAAAAAAGCTTTAAAAAAAAAAAAATCCCCTCAGGGTATCATTAATTCCTAGTAGGCCACTCAAGGGAAATAAAGCAATTTTAACATAAACATTTTATGCCTGCAATACTGAGCAGGTCTGGCCACCAACTCAGGTGTGCTTGAGCCATGTCCATGTGATTGCCTTCGGTGCAACTGGTAAAATTTAAGAGAGATTTTTTACTTTCCATACAAAAATGTAATGAGCTTTAGCTATACTTTGCAGTACAAAAGTTGTTCTTCAAGGTTAAAATAGAATTTTAAAGTAGAAATTAATCAATAGGATCCCAAGTGTCACACCAGGTGCCATAAAAAGCACCATTAACATAATTCTCACCAACAGTTTTCTGTAATAATTGAAATAGAATGATAGAATGGTTTGGGTTGGAAGGGACCTTAGAGATCATCTAGTTCCAACCCCCCTGCCATGGGCAGGGACACCCTCCACTAGCCCAGGTTGCTCAAAGCCTCATCCAGCCTGGCCTTGAACGCCTCCAGGGATGGGGCATCCACAGCTTCTCTGGGCAACCTGTGCCAGTGTCTCACCACCCTCACAGTGAAAAATTTCTTCCTAAACAGATAAATAAGTAAACAAAACAGAATTAATGTTTGATACCTGTACAAACTATGTGCGTTTTGCCAAACGCTGCACTTCTTAAAAGCACTATTCATTTTCCATTTCTGCTAACACTGTGGTATTCAATTCCCCAAGCAGTCTTAGTGAAACCCATGGAACTATTTATTGCGGAAGGTACTGCAATTAAGAGGGAAGAACTACTGTGAAAGAGTAAAGAGAGCAGAATTTAGTGTATTGCCAGCTTTTCTCTTTAAAACATGTAAATCTGAACAAATGCCACACTAATATATCTTTTTTCAATGGATTCCAGTACAGCTGAATTAAAAGTTTACATTCAATTACAGAGAAATTAAAAGACAAGCATTTTTTGCCAAATGCAGTCCCATAATTTCTAGATCCAGACCAGAAACACCAATATAAACAAGGGAATTAAACTCAGAATTCAAGAGCCTTTTTATAGGCAACTTTCTCCTTCACAATCTAAAGCCACATTTTAAAACAAAAACAAACCAAAAGCCCACAGCCAGCCAGTTCAGGTACTGCAGGTTACTGCCGAGCATCTCAGTGGACAGCACTCAGCCTCTGCAGGCCCATAAACACCAGACTGTCTGCCTGAAGACAACAAGCGTTTCGGAGGGTCCCATGCCCCCTGAAGGCAGGCCCTGGTTTGCATTTTGGATCATGACTGTTTTTCTCAAATTCATTATTTACAACAGCAAGGCCTCATACTCCACCCAAACTCAGAGATCAGTTTTTCTCTACAAAGGAGTCAAGAAAACGTTTGCAAAATGATCCCCCACCTCCCCTAGAGCATAAAAAGAAGCAGCATTTCACAAGAAGCATGTAAATTTGATCAAGAACAAGTAACATTTTGGGTTTCCCACTTGCCCTTTAACAAACACCAGCTAGACAAAGCCATCTATTACTAATAGATGAATAAGGAGAAAAATGAAAAGTTAAAAAAAAAACAAAACAAAACAAAACACCAAAAAACCCCTCAGAAAAACACCAACTAAAAATTAACTTTGCTCTGGTGGAGGAAGGTAAATGCCAGTTGGTGCATTTGCAGCGATTGCAGTGGGCGCAAGTGCTGCGTAGAGGAAGATGAGGATCCCACCCAGGGAAAACAAAACCCCAAACCTGCAGACTCTTCAGAAGCCCTTCCCACACCTCCACACTAGATGTCTAATTCCTCACGTTCATAAATTAACAGCTTAAAAATATGTTGGTTCCACTTCCTGGGCACTCCCCACCCTGTAAAAGTTTCTCTATAGATATGCCAACAGGTCAGATCTGCCATGAGTACAAACCATCCTGGGCACGTCAACTGGAAATGTAGCTGCAGTTATCACTGATAAAATAACTTCTAATCAAAGAGTAAGGAAGATGCCCCCACTGACTCACAGAGGTAGGTCTTTCTGTTTTCCTTTACCAGCTATTTGAGCCTTACTAATTGGGGTGGGTTAACCTTGGCTGGATGCCAGGAGCCCACCAGGCCCCCCCCGCCCCCGCCTGCCATTGGCTGTTCTGGGTTAAGGTGTGGT
>NW_010110182.1:0-31562 GCF_000699245.1 Pterocles gutturalis | reverse complement strand
CCCAGCCCCACCCCTCCCAAGCTGTGTTACAAACACCTGCCAGCTGCCAGGGGCACACTCAGCGCTGGGAGGGGGCTGCGGGGGTACTGACTGCAGCTCAGCCAGACCCCATACACTAATTAATTACCATTTCAGTTTACTGCTTTTCATCTTGACAAATTCCATCATTTTAATCCCAGAATTAACTAGAAATGTTAAGTGTTCACCCTCATAATCCCTGGGGGCTGATGTTCACTCGCACTAGCAAAAGCTGCATTAAATAAGTATTTTTTAAGGTAACACATGAAAGAGGAGGAGAAAATTAAAAGGTTTCCTTTTTTTGTGATTCTCTGGAATCAAACAGCCCTCTTTGGGACATGTAACCTTTGCCCTGAATCTGGTCAGAAACTAATATACAGCAACTCTTTAGTCACCTGGGGCACTGGAAATACGCTTGTAGGACCCTCCTGTAGCACACAAATGCAGTGTTTCCAGACCAGCAGGTCATCTGCCCTTTCTGAGCTGACCACAGTGGCTGCCCTCTAGCAAATCCATGTTTGACAGTTTCTCAGCAGCTTTGAAGATGCTCAAGCCACCACAGAGCCCACAACTCTGAACTGTCAATAGGGATTACAGGTTTTTTTAAGCAACCTAGAAGGTCTGCAAGAATTAAGGCTTTCCAAGCAGAGACCAAAAAAAAAAAACCAAAAACAACCAACCCACCAAGAAACCACATATTATGCTAACAGCGCTAATGAATATTTCATGTAGTCATGTAATTAAATATGCTTTTTTAAAAAAAAATGTATGGAGAGATGTAAAGAAAATACTTGATGGCTTGTTAACCTTTCAACTAAGAAATATCAGTCTTAAAATAATGGATAATGTTAGCTGGCAAGTGATACACGTTAACCAGTTCAAAGCAGGTTTGGTTTCCTTCCCATGCCCTTTGAAGTGATAAAATTGTACTACTTTGCAATGCTTGTTTGTCAAATGTTTCTGCTCTGCTTAGAAACTCACTCCATTCCATCAAAATGCTCTCTAGAACAAGATAGCCAGAATCCAGAAACTGAAAACCATAAACTTTTCTCCATTTTTACTGAGGTAAATAAGCAAAAGAAAGGAAACAAACAAACTCCCCCCCAAGCCCCCACAACTCTCTCCCCTCTCTCAAACTCAAACCCCTCGAGCTGGTAAGAAAGGGCCCAGGAATGGGGAAGCAATGGACTGCATGAACAAAAAAGTCTGCTATAGATTTTTTTTTTTCTTTCCACTACTGCAGGAGGATAACAACTTACTACCTGATACTTGATTTTACTATACTGTCCTAATATAATCTGAAGTAAAAGCTATTGAACTCATGTCTGGTTATTTTCACAAAAGGCTAAGGACAAGATTATCCTTTCAAGAAAACTTAAATCAAGATGAGGTTCTTTGATGCAGATGAGAAAGGGTGTTTTACACTTCTGCACTTAAAAATGGCATACCTAAAGTAAGGCATTATCATGAGGGGCAGAGCTGCAAGAAGTCTTACTAGGCTCCAAACCCAGGACGAACTAACAAAAAATGAGCTTAGATTTTTTTTTTAAATTTATAGACTTCCCCTGTCAGATTTAATAAACTGTCCTGCATTCACATGCAGTATATTTTAATTGTTGTATGTCAAGAAGGTTTCTGAAATCTGTTAAATTTTTAATTTAAAACTTTCAAGCTACATGCACTGAGACAAGTGACCTGTTTGCTGCTTGACCTCAAAACTTCTGAGGATTGCAAGCCAAGACTGAATTTGTTTCAGTTTCTGACATATTACTGTAATTTCTTACTTTTGCATCAACCTTCTTGTTCCTCCTGAGTCTTCTTAAAGCAATGACTTGTTCTATCTAGGTGTAATACATTTTAATGGCTAACAGGCTCTGTAAAACCTTCTTCCCACAACTTAGAATACCTTTTTTTCCTTCATGTGTTTCAAGCACAGAAAGCTTCTTCCCTCACTTAAACAACTTTATTTTGTGGCTAATGTCAACATGGAAGCCCACTCGCAAACTTTAATCAGTGAACATTTCACTTTTTTAAAAAAAGTTTGTTGATCATAGCTTGAACCATTCCCTTTTGTCTTTCATTTTTATTAAAAGTAAGGTCATATTATGGACCGACAGACAGGACTAATGGCCTCTTATTACAGCCCAAAACTTAAGGAGCGCATCCATCCCCTGACCAACAATCTATTTTCTGGGAAAGTACCTCAGCCTGACATAAAGTATCTGCACAAAATCACCCTGGAGACTGCTCATACATGATCTGTGCTAACAGATTAAAAATTTCATGAAACCATCAGGCAGAACCCTGGCTACACAGTCCCCACAAACACTGAGAATATGCATTTTTGCTTTATGCTTTTACATCTACAAAGATATTTGAGTTACTTGCTTGCTGGTGCACAATGAGAGTTTGAATTTCCCCTTCCTGTTCTGAGGATGCACCTACATGGAGAAATTTGAGAAAATTATGGTGAATGTGAAGTGTGCAGAGCACCTCCGAGTCATCTCCAATTATAATGAACTCTCGTTTGAGCTAAGTGGTATACTCTCATTACATACATAGAGCATCTCTGTGAACCTGGTAAAAACTCACGTGGACACAGGCATAGTTCAAGCGGTGCTTGCATAAAAGATTGCTAATGTGCTAAACACCAGCCAACTGCAAGTGCCATAACAACCAAAAAAAAAAGTGCAAGTTATTCCTGTAAATTAAACACATCTGTCAAATCTCACCACTTCCTACCAGTATATTTACAAATACAAGGGAATGGAGTTATAACCAGAAAAAAATCCTCTCTGTGCTGAAGAGGTGTCCAGTTATGTTTGGAAGACTGGTTCCCTTTTTGAAAAACTGATGCAGAACAAATTTTCCCAGCTCCTCTCCTTTGTGCTCTCTAAACAAAGATTGTCCCAGAGATTTATTATTACAACTGTCTAACTTGTTGGACATTGCTTCCTGGTTTTAAACAGAAACAATCTAAATTTGCTGTAACTACAAGGATAAGTGAAAGCAGAAGAGGCTTGTTTCGGAGCAGATGCTCAACAGATTTTCCGTCATGACACACAAAAACAACTGCTGAATTCATTTTGTTATTTTTGTATAGCTGACCTACTTAATTCAGAAGTTACTTCCATTACTAATAAAAAAGGCAGAAAAATCTTAAAAGTCCTAGGACAAATTCAGTAGATAAGCTGGGTAGTCACTTCAGTATACCTATCCCAGCACTGATGTTGGCTTTATGTTTCCCAACACCTTCTGCTACAGAAGATCCATCAGGATACGGTCCTAACCCAGTTAACCTCATCCAGCAGCTATACAGGAAATTAACTTAACCGTAATTTGTTGGCTCTGCTGGGAAATGGGTCACAACTCGTGCAATGAAACCTTTCAAAGGTAAGAACCCGCCTGCCCAAGCAAGAAGCTCAGCACACGACTTGGTACATCAGAAGGAGCCTGCTGCTGCTGAGCATCACGAGTACTGCAGCATGCAGGAGAGCTCAGAGCCAACCCTTTCAGAGGGGACCTGTTCCCAACCCTCCTGAAATTACTTCAGAAAAGCACACATATGCATCTGCCTTTCATTTAAGAGGTCTGATGCTTTTCCTTCTCTTCTTGTTAGAGATGCATTAGCCGTCATTTCCACACCAGCATCATTATCCCATCTCTCCCATCAAATTATATAAACTAAGCACTATACTGTGGAACCCACAAGTGTTTCTAAAAAATAAAAGCTAAGCAGCTTGCGAGAGAATTCAGCTTACTGAATTAGTGAGGTTTTGTCTTTCTTTGGCTCAAATTATTAGACAGCATTTACACTCAACTAGAGGGGGAAAAAAGATTGCTAGAAAATCAGTACTGTGGGGTTTTTTTCAAGGTTTTGAAAGCTTCTTGTTAATGTTTTGACCTGAGAAACCTTTCCAACAAGCAAACATGTTTCTGACCTCAGCACTTCTACAAATTCTAAGTTTCATTACAAGGCTTGAAAAAAACCAAAACCAACCACCACCACCACCAACAAAAACACAACATGTCAATCACCAATGTCCTGCTACCTCTTAAAACACAGAGCTGTGAAGCTACCTGAAATCCTTCCTAACAAAGGGCATTGCTCATCCCTCACAACAAAAATCAAAGTACACACCAAACTGGCAGCAGAAAATGCATCTATTACAATACTTGGACCTCAGGGAGCATGGCTGGCAGCAGCCTGCAGTGCCGCTGAGGGCTGGTGGACCTAATGGTGTGGAATGAGAAACTGTTCACCTAAAACAAGGAAGCACAATCTAACAGCAGCTATTTGCTAGCATCTAGCGTGGGCAGAGTCCTAGAAGCCAGTGGTGGCAGACACTGATGCACTGCTACACGTGGGCTCTGTCGGGATTGCTCCATCAGCCAGATACCCCTCTGGAATACCAGTCGCTAGTACTGAAGTACTGCCACAGACCCTGTAACACTACAGCACCACTCCCATGCATCTTTCTGCCTTTTACAGATAATATTCTTTCCTTTAATATATCAAAGATGGATATAAATGGCAGGCTAAAGAATAGCACTTCACCTGTAACACTTGATGCAATAGGAGTACTGAAACACACACGTTAGCTGCATAAAACTGCGCCATCGCTGCTTGCAAGAGCAATGCTTCACCTTCAAAAAAGTTTTAGTAATTTTTCAGCTCGGAAGCAAAGTGTCCTATAAATTCAGCATATTGTCCTAGCAAAACAGCATTCAGCATCAAGTGTTTTTCCTACTTTGGATGCTATGTAAGTGAAAAATGTTTTTATATAGATCAGTTTTAAAAAAGAAAATTTGGTCACAGTAATCTCCTTGGGGGCAATAAGGGACTCAAGGGCTTCCATCCAAAAGTACTTTCACATAATAGAAAGTTCCACTTTACTCAACAGTCTGTGAAAGGTAGCTGTGATATAAAAAAGGTTTAATAGCTGTATTTCAGCTGGCAGGCTTACCTGTTAGCACAGTGCTACCGCACACCATTTTAATTAAATAAAACAAATTATCCTCATCACTCAACAGCAGTATTATGAAATGCTTTGTCCTACAGAGTTACTCTTAAGGAACGTGACTGACATGACTGACCCATACCATTCAATTACTGTTAAACTGTTCATGTCTTGCAGATGGATTTCTTGCATTTATATTGTCCTGCCTTTTTTTTTTTTGACTGAACATACATGTCTAAAAGTTGCATCTCCTCATTATGCAAATTCAAAAATACCCTCTTTTACCTGAGATTTTGCTCCAGTCACAAAAGACATGACCAGTAACATTTGTTTGGCTTGAGCTACCTTTGCCCGCCTGCTAGCTCCCATCACCAGCTGCAGGCCAGACCCAGCTGATCAGGGCCCCGATTCCAGCCCCTGTTCAAACATACTGCTGAACTCTTTTACCTCACTGAGCCAGCAAACCTATTTAATCCTTTCTCTCACAAATGGAAAGGTTAGGGAGGAGTCTGTCTCAAGCTGTAGATTAGTTCATAACAGGACTGACTGGAGCAGAGGGTGTTCAGCCACCAATATGGGAATACCCCAGTGCAGCCTCTACCAGCAGTGCTTGGGTTGCTTGTCCAGTTAGTAAGTTATTATGAAAATAGGACACAATCAAGGCCAGCAGCTTACAAACAGATGTAGCCACGTCTTCCAAACATGGAAACATTTTTTCTTTCTTTTTTTTTTTTTTAATATATCCATGCACAAAGTTATAAGCATTTCAGTTTCTCCCAAAACTCTGTAAGACCAAAGAACTGAAGTGGGGAGGAACTGCATCCTCTCTCCAAAATAGCAACAAGAACAGCACAAATGCAGAGAAAGGTCACAAATAAATATTTTTGCAGCCAGCTGTTTAATGCTGTCTTTCTTTGCAATGTCTAAAAATAAAGAATTTAGTCACTCTGTAACTTTCCAAGCGCAGAAGAGGCAGAGAGAGAAGGGAATGGAAGGGGAAACGCACTCCAGTCCCCCCTGCCTCTCACACACAGTGCCTCCTCTCAGCTGCCCTCCACTGGCATCATCAAGGCTGCAGCAGGTACGGTGACAACAATACTTAAGGTATCACTTTCACACTTTTTGCACACAGTAAAACCAGGATACATGAATCAGGCTCAGTGGTAAAATTCAGGTCTCCAAAATTCTGGTCCACTGCTAAAGGTCAGTGGAGATAAAAATATTCTCCCAACTTCTAAAAAGCTGTGGCTTAGGGACTTTCTAGACCAAAAAAGGCATCTTTGCATGCAGCAGTCCCCAGAGAGCTGCCCCTCCCTCCCCAAGCTGCACTATGAGCCCATGTGAACTTTCAACACCCTGTGGCAGAGCTCCCCAGTGTAAATTCTGTGTGAAGACAACCATCTCCCTTTGTTTTGAACTTCTCACCCACCAGCTTAATTTCTGGTCCTTTACTTCCTGCACTGGGTAAAAATGAACAGCCAATCCCAATGCATCCTTTCCATGGCACTCCTGAGCCTATAGATTTGTCTGCTACTCCCCTGTGCTACCTCCTATACAGAGTTGATACATGCTGCTATTTCAGCAAGTCTGGAACAACCAAAGTGAAGAGCCAGCCACAAAACATCTACATATGAAAAGACACATGGCCCAAATGGGATTAAATGCTGGAAAGTGAAAAGGGCAGGAAGAAAGCATAGACAGAAAAGGAAGATTTACAATTTAATTTTTAAAATCACAGTAGGTCACCCTAATACAATGACTCTGATCTAACCCACCAGGCCCTGGAGCATTACTTTATTTTTTACTTTAGTCACATTTTCAATATGTGAGCAAGGAAAAAAAAAATTAGGACCAATACCTGTGTCTACATTAAATCCATAGCCAAGGCGTGGAATCCATCAGCCTCTTGGCACATACAAACTCTTAATGCAGCTCTCCTTCATCCACCAAGACAGCTTCTAAGATGCAAAGAAAAGCTGCAGTTACCTGCCACTTGGACATAACCCAAAAGTTGCTTAGTGGCTCAGAGCAAGTGTCTAAAGACATAAAAGCCTCAGCAATCATTTTGATAAATAACATAACTTCCCACTAGAAAGCCGATGATACTCCTCCAGGTTCCTCTGTGGTAGTTCTTAGCCTGGTTGTTACGTGATAGCTCATCTCATCAGTGTCCTCTTATATTCTAATTTATTTTCCTTACTCTGATCTATTTACTACCAGGAAGCAACATAATGAAGGATATAGTTAAAAATCCCTAGTGATCATTCTAACAACAATCAGTCCATCTGATATTATTACAAAAGACTGTGGCAAGTCACAGAACATAACCAGACAGTTCAGCAATGCCTCCCTGGAAAATATTAAAAGGTGTCTAAAATGTTGAGAAATTCTATTGCTCACCTAGAACAGGAACTTATTAAGTTACATCAGGTTAGCATGCATTTTTTTTGAAAGCAGAGAAGACATAGGATGGTTTATATTCAATCGAACATTAAAAAAATATTTAAGTCCTCAAAATGTTTCAGTGTCTGTCTGGCTCAAGGACAGCTCCCTGCTGCCCTCCTCCATGGGTTCTGCAACCAGTCCCTGAGCAAGCGCAGGTGCTACACGACAGGCAATGCCCAAACCTCGGCCCATCTGCTGCAAGTGTGCATTTGCATTTGAGCAGATGACTCAGACTGCCTGCATGATTTATAGGCATGCTCTATTCCTGAACATTGTTATCACACTACCTGGGAGAGGCACAAACTTCAGGTCTTGAAAGATGTGCACATACCACAAAATATTTAAATATTTGTAAGCTTCCTCTTTGTCCTCTTGGTAGTTTGTTTCCTCACGGATGGGCTGTCATGGCATACGACAGAGAGGATGTAAATCTGTGCCTCACTCTTACTGACAAACCAGTACCTCTGCTGCAAATCCTATTTCTCCCTACGCTGGGAGGCAGGAGGTGTTTCAGAAACTTTCCTGCTCTGAGATGAAAGCCCACACTAAATCTTTCTTTGGGTGAAGACTGTTCTCTTTGAAGAAGGAGTAAGGTCATAGATAGCTCCGAGTAGGATGGTTGTATTTATGCAAGTGCTTGAAATACAGATGGTTGGTTTGACTTGGAGGTTAACCTTTCATTCCAAGAGGTAGGTCACAAAATCATCAAACCTTCTGCGGGAACTTCAAGAGTAACTGATTTCACCCCGGCTGGCAGATATTAGTCACACTAGATGATTACAATGGTATTCATTCACTATATTTTTCATATGTGTGAGCACATATATATATACACATACACAGACACATACATATATAAAGTATATGTAATGGCATATATATTTATATACTTATGTATGTGTATATGTGATATGTGTGTATATATACACAATCAAACTTCAGTTTGATTATAATCAAACTTCAGTTGTTGACTACTCAACAACAAAAATTAGAGCTTCATTTCTTTCCAGACACTTTACTCAACCTCAGAACAAAACCCTGTTCCTAACTAGTACAAAAATTTATTTCCTCAGTTTATTTCTAATTAGTTTCCAATACAAAAAGATAACAAACACATATAGGAAACCTATTTCTGAAGAAGGATGAAGCCAAACTACACAATAAATTATTTTGCCTATTTTATCCTTAAATTGAGATTCCTTAGGAAGATAAGGACTGTTCAAAGTTCACAGCTGGAGTTTCCAGCTGGATCCAGATAAGCCGTGACAAGGCAGGCTTCCTCAAGCCATCCCCACCTGCCCGGGCACAGCACCCTGAGCAGGGCCAGCCACCCAAAGCGCTCAGGCTTCCTCATCCACTGGTGTCACACCCTGCAGCCACAGAAGCAGCAGATTAGGACTTTGAGAAACTCAAGATTATCTCTGCCCACCTCCCAGAAAAGCATTGAGTTTTCAGCTAAATCAGTGACCTGATCCAATTCGCTCCATCAGCACAGCATCGCTAAACCGAGACATAAGCAAACCTGAGTGGGAACTCTCTAGAAGCTCAAGTTAAGCCATCACAGGACCATATTCAGGTTCTGCTTTGGAAATCTGATTTTAGTACTTCTTAAAAAGTATTCTCTTCTAAGAAAAGAGATGAAAGAGTATTAGGGTACCTATAATTCAAAATAATTGTTATTAATTTGTTTTTCAGGAAGAATTGTTTCAGCAAAAGATTTGTAAAAATACCTATATGAATGCTTACACCTGAAACCTCAAAAACCAACTCAGACCCCTTTAGAGAATTAGTTTCTATATGCATTGCATGATCATTAAATACCATCCAGGCTGATCAAAACATTCAACAAAGAAAAAAAGCAACTAGTTCTCACTAGCTCCTAAGCTTTCCTGTACATTTTTCACCTTCATCTTTCTATTCTATTTCAAATTATTTCTGAATTTTCTTAAGGCTTTTCTCTTTGATTACCACCTCAGTGGAGCACTCTTTCAAAAAGGCAGAGAGCCAATCTGGAAAGCAAATGCAGCTGTGCATCCACAAGTGCAAAGCATGCAGCCATCCAGATGAGCTTACTGGCCCTTTATGCGTCCCGCCATTTTATTGGGGCACTGGGGAAACTAGCGTTTACCAGAGTACAGGATATGCTGCACTGCTTGAAATGTGGTGCCTTTGTTTTCTGCCTTCCATATCGAGGCTTTCCCCAAAGCAAAACCTGCCATCACAGGCAAACAATGAGTTTTGCACACAAAATGCTCATAACACAGCTGACATGCATCTCATTGTACTCCTAATGTGCGACAAACAATTAGTGATCAGACAAAGGAGTGCAAGAACAAATCCTATTAACAAATAATAGGATTTTCTAGCAGATCACCCAAATGCTACTTTGGAAACAATTCCCTGGTCTGCTGCAGCCAGAAACAGCAGACAGGGAAGGGAGCCTTGCAGCACGACGCGCTGGTGAGCTGCATGCACAGCTACCGGCCAGCCGCAGCTCACCGCGTGAAAGCTGTGCTGCCGCACCGGTTCTGACAGCAACTGAAAATGCTGCAGCACATGTCAGACAAGAGAAAAGAAGTAATCTCCTATCTGGGGTATTTGTGAATCATTTACACCTCGGATCCATAAGCAAGTGTATTTTGTACATCAAAACACACAAGAAACTGTTACAATCCTGTTTGCTCATTGCAAGATTTTTGTCAGGAACTTGCACATTCCAACTTCAAATGATCCCACAAAGGACAGCTGACTGAAACATGATTCCCTCCTTGTCTTAGTATATAACTGCCCAGGTCTATCAGCAAAGGGTTTAAAAAAAAAAAAAAATTGGACAGGTGGGTATTTGAAGGAGCCTGACACTGTAACGTTGTCCCCAGTGGTTGCTATTAGATGCCATGTAAGTGATGCCGAGATGGTAACACACAAGGTGGCTCTTTTTCTGTTAGAGTTTGAAGAAAAGGAGACAAATTCCCCGTGCTGAAAACCAGGCAGAGCACTTATCCACTGCAGCACGTCACAGAATACTTGTAAGATAATAGTTACTTAAAGCTTTTAAATTGGCAAGTATTTGTTACTTTTTGTATTTCTGTTCAGGGGTACTGTATGCCTTCTCCTCTTCTTGGCATCATTAGAATTGTCTTGCTTATTTATTTGTTTTCAGTACACCACAGTGCATGCTGCTTGGGATAAAAGCAGCTTCTTCCACACACCACAACCACCACCACATTACAGAGGAATTGAACCCTGCTCTGAATTGGTTTAGTACCTTCTATTATAAAAACGGAAACTAATAACCAAAATTGGGAACCCATATGAGCTATAATCATGTCATTATAGGAGATTTTTCCACAATTGTAGACCACGAGTTTTATTTTTTAAAAGGGAAGAAACATGGTTCCTAAGATTGGTCATCAAGTCATTCTTATTTAGGAGTATAGCTAAAAAGTCAAAAGGAAAAACATTCTGCCTTCAAAATAAGCTGTGACCAAGCAACGTGAGGGTGTGGCTTGAGCAAAGAAGCAACACAGATACCCCTGAAGGCAAAGGTTAATGTAGCCCAACCACCAGCACTTGGATACAAACACCCTGCCTCGTTGGGGATCACCTCTTCCACAGGTCTTTAGTTTTTTAGTTTAGTACCTGTCCCACTGCTCCAGGTACTGCAGCAAACTGAGCATGCTGGTGCACAGGGAGAATTACAAGACAGCTGAGCGGAAAAAGCACAGAAGCTATTTAGTATGGTATCTAGTATGTTGGTCTGCCAAGTCAAATGGAAGCAACAGCCAGTCTCTCACCCAGATAGGTCAGAGATTAACCATGTGTAATATTGCTGTATTTGAACTGTGGAGTGCTGGATGCTTGGTGAGAGGAAGGAGAGAGGAGCAGATGGAACAAGGTGGAGAAACACCTAGATAGGAATTGCTGCAGGAATAATTTTGAAGACTTACCCTTACAACCTGTTTACCCAGGCAAATACAAGTGTTTATAGGCCACCAGATGCACTTGGCCAGTGTGCTGCTAAGACCCTCGCACTGTGCATACGCTCCAAAGCATTCAGCATGCACATCAGTTACGTACCTGCACAGTGCTTGAACTGCAGCAAGGCTTTGCAAGAATTGAGAGCACTTGATAATTACCAGCTTCACACAGAATTGTACATCAAACTCTGCCTTCCCTTGAGAACAAATTAGACATGACATCTATACTCAGGATATACAAAGGAAGTATCACAGTTCAAGGCTGTAGCTCACTTAGGGTGGGACTGGAAATGTCAGGCCAGCAGATATAATGCCTCAGAAGGATACTCAGAGCAGCTCCTGCGAGGGGACACCTCCTTTCTGCTCCTGGGTTGACAGTCACTGTCTTGACATGCATGTCAATCATCACCCTCTAAAGAAATGTTACTGATACATCATGGCTCCCAAAGAGCGTGACTGCTGCCTCCACATCTACAGCCAGGAATACACAGAAAAGCAAAAGACTTCAGAAAACCCAGAACTACGGCGTAATCACAAATTTTACTTTAGAAGTGGAAACAGTGATGAATTTACTCCAGTGCAAGAACAGCTTCTACTTACAGGGATATCTTTTCAGCTTCAGAGAGAATCACAGACAACCTCTGAGGGGTTCCCATGAAGTCTATAAAACCTCCTCTGGTCCCAGCACCACCTTTGCTTCGCTCATTCCCCATCAGCACAATCCTGTCCTTGACAGCTGAGAGCTGGAAACTCTTGCCCTCTTCAAGAGCCTCTCCAGCTGGCCAGAACCAACACTGGAGCCAGAGCCAGTGCCATAAGGGAGCAGAGATCACGAGCAAACAATGAAAAACGGCAAAGCTGCATGAAGTCAGTTCCTTGGTTTTAAGTTGATTTGGTTTTCCTGTAGCAGATGCAAGTGGTTCAAGAAGTAAACCAGTTATTAAACACAGAACAGGTAAAATCCTCATTGGTCTGTGCTTCAGTTAAGGATTGGCTCTAGAAGGAAACCTCTCTGTGATCAAACAGTTAGAAGACAAACCTCATACACATACCTACTCAGCAACTGAATATCCCCCCCTTCAGATGTCTGCTGCAATGTTTATTCAGAGCATCTGGAGGGTCAGGGCACTGGTCGTCAGCCTGTTATGAATCCCCATGCTGTTACAGTATTTAGTACTAATCCCTACTGCTTCACTGCTAAGTAAGGGAAGAAAAATAAACAAACAAGCAAACAAACAAGCAAACCAAGCAAAAGCCAGGACCACTTGATATAAATAGAAATAAGAAGGCAAAATTATTAGCTTAAAGATGTTATCAAAAAGTTTTTTAAAAAAAAAGTCTTTCAGCATTGTTTAGCTTTGCATGCAATGCAGCATCACAGCTGCACAAGGTGAAGAGCAATTGTATTTCACACACACTGTAATACTGCAGGCAGGAAGAAAAACCAAGTGTGTAATGTCACACAGCTATCAAATACACAGAAAGGAGAACAATGGAGGAGCAGGGCAGAAAGCAGAAACCACCACAGCAATCCAGCAGAAGTAGGTTCCTTCCCTTACTTCTTCCCCATACATGCACATTTCCATCACACTATACAGTAATGACAAAATTTTACATTTTAACCCACCAGATTTGAACATTCTAAACAAATTAAGCTGTTCAAGCAGGGCACAAAAATAAACAAATAAAAGGTCTTCCAAAGAGGCAGATTTATAACTGAATCTGTCTGCAGAGCTGTGCAGACTAGAAAAATTAGGTCAAATCTTTTACTAGTCAACCTCAGTGCTATTCCTCTCTGGCCCTCCTCCCCTTTAGCTTTCAGCAGTTATTGAATAAATCAATTAATGACAATGCAACAGACCTGTCATGCAGGTCTCAAATTACTTCTGCCTAGTACATATCAAGGGGGTCATCTGTGCCACTACAGATGGAAGGGGAAAAAAAGAAATCATTAGTCTTTCCAATTCACAAATCCTAATCCTAGAGCGTACGCCTTCAATGCTACTAGGGTCCATTAGCAGCCAAACAGTGATGTGTGTTAAAAAATAAAAGGGGAGGGAGGGAGGCAAGAAGCTGACAGAGACAGGCTAGAAAGAGGCAAAATAGAGGAACTGCTGTGCTTTTGCTGTGCTGTGCTTGCAGCAAAAATACTATAGCATCTGCTGCTTTTAATGACATCTTGCTAGTGTATTTTCTACAGCTTCATGAGCAAACAGTTCTAGAAACCTCATAAATATCTCCATTTTGATACTAGATTTCCAAAGAGTTAACTGTAATGCTAGTTTTTATATCTACTAGTCACACTGTGTATGTTTTAAATAATTATCTTTTAGGGAAAAAAGGACTCACATGCTGCAGTTTATATATTCACTGTCACAAAGACATTAAGTGCTTTTTTAAACCTTCATAAAATGTAGGGACCAAGTCAGTCCAATTTCAGCTTACTCATTTTTATTCATTTCTCTCCTTCTGTTGCTCAGAAGGCACTTGGTTTCATCATTAAAAAAAACAAACACCCAAATGCAGAGATACGCAATTCTGTATCAGGCAAATACTAAACCAAATCACTCTCCAACTCCATTTCCACCACATGCAATATGCCATCCTGACAAGCTACTGCAAGAAGGCAAAGAAATCAACTTCCTGACTCAATCCTATGATGGCCAACCTAACTGGTTTGACAAGCCACATACCGAAGCCTTCACAGGGTTGATGTTATGCTGACAGGCTGGGGGAATGCTGGTGTGCCCCACAGGCTGGGCTGGGCTAGGTGGGGGAACTGGTCCTGATTCTTAATGGTAAGTGCCTCCTCTAACAATGTGGTGACAGTGGCCTTGGACACTGCTCATGTTGCTGCCTCCCCTGCGAAGAGGACTGGGATATACCCTGCTTACAAGCAGCTGAGGGACTTCAGTGGTGGGAAAGGGGTGCTTGGGGCCAGGGGGAGCGTGCTGCTGTTAAGCTGGACTGCCTCGTTCATTTGCTTTGATGGAAAATAAGTCATTGAGGAATGTGACACTTGCAGATCTGTCTGGCAAAATACACGACCAGTCAGCAGCCATTTTAGCCCAAATTAGTGGAAATCATAATCTCTCTTTCCACACAGGTGCTCAGCAGAGTTTCTGTTATGCTGCTAAAGCCTTCTTCTCTCACCAGTAAACCCAGGACTATGACAGACCACCTGGAAAAACCATTTGGGGCACAGCATATAGCTGAGCAGCAGACTACAGAGAATGCATCCTAAATTCAAGAATGTGCGTAGGGTGCCTTTGTCTTTGATGTTTCTTCACTTTTACTGTTCCTGCCTTTGGCTAAATTCCTTTGAAGCCAAGGCTATGCTACACATAACTCATCTAAATCAGCCTCATCTGGCCTTTGTTTCTGAGCTGGATCTTATCTATAGCAGTCACTGTTGAACCTTCAGATTCTTGGATACTTTTTCATCCTTAACTCAGTGAGCAATGAACAATTATTGCCTCAGTATCTTAGATAAACAGCTTTGGAAATCTTGAGGACAAGGTTTAGGGGTTTCTTTTGGTTGGCTGATTGGTTTTTGTCTGTTTTTTGGCAGCAACACATTAAGCGGGGGGAAGGCATCTTCGACCTGAACCCAGGAGGACACTTGGAATCTGGACCAAATGAGATGCAAAATGCAATCTAACAAGCTCAGCTTGATGTCTGCTGATCAGAAGGTAAGTAAAGAAATAGCAGTGCTGGGATTATTGAGGTGGAGATGAGGAGGTGGGCAAGGTAGGGAAAACAAACATTTTTGAAAAAAATGCCAAGTTAAAGCCATTCTGGAACCACTACACCATCAGGCAGGAGCATCCAGCACACTTTGACTCACTCCAAGCAAAGCAAATACTCAGTTTTGAAGTCTGCACCTTGATGCTCAATCCTTCTTCCTGAGCAGTGCTCATGCATGATGGTCCAATACAGATCTTTTGCTTCTATAACCTTCATTTTATAATAATCCATTTAGCACAGGTCAGACAGAATGCTTGTACTTACCTAAATGATACTTCCTTTATTTATCTTTAATTCTTAAAATACTGCCCCAGGATGAGAAACACAGTCAGAGATTCAAAATGGTTTTTTCTCCCCATCCTGTTCAATAGGTAAATTGTACAATAATTTGATCAGCTTCTTTTGCAGAAGAATTTCTTGTTCCACAATTCAATCAGAAACTGGCATTGTTCTTTAAAGATGGCTAGCAGAACACCATTGTCAACTAGGTTTGCTTTCTGTATGAAACAAAGTTTATTTTTACTTTTAAACTACCAGATGAATTTACAAATGTACTCAAAAATCAAGCTGGAAATTACTTTTTCCTTCATTTATTTAAAAAGATACCCAAACAAATGTTTTATGCAATTCAACAGCAGCTCTCAAGAACAGTCAAACTGTATTGAGTAAAGAAAGCAAAATTTCAATTGTTTAAATTCCTTTTGTTAGATCACTGATATTCTGATTAGAAACTTAACACAACATCTCCCTTATGAAACAGGTGTTTCTCAATAAGGAAATAAGAGTTTGTGGATTTCTTTCTGAAGCCTCAGTTATTGGGAAAACATACTACCAGTCTTTCAGAGAACAGCTCTTGTCCTTTATTGGGTTCTCACCATAATGAACATCTGCTAAGTCTATAAATTAATTGCTGAAAACATCTTGCGCTTCTAGATGATCCAGGCAATCATAGCTGTTCCAGGTTACTAGAGAACATTATAATTTTTCTTTCTCAACAGACACACATCCACACGCACGTCTCCCCTTACAGTACAGCATAAAGCAAGAACAATTATTTGACATTATTTTTCATGTCATAAAATAAACCTTTAGTGATAATCAAGTAATCAGAGCAGCACCCTGTAACTTTCCCTAGCTGATTTAAGCAGCAATTTTTGTACTGTGATAGCCTGAGGATATGAAGGATGCCTCACCTAGATGACTGAAAATGCTCTCTATCTTGAAATCAAGAATTCTTCTGTCTGTCTTCTTGGTTTCTCAACAGCAGAGTTTGGCATGCAGTTGCAATAGGCTCTTTCCATTTCAAAGAAAAGGCTCTCCACTTTAGAGAACTCTTTGCATGTAATGGTATTTATCTTATTTCCCCACAAAAGGCCCATCCAACTCAAATTTCACCTACTCTCCCCATCTTCACAGTTTCCCATTCTTCCTGGCTGTGTTGAGATATATTGACACTGTATGTGACCTCATCTTAGGACCAGCTGCAATTCCTCTGTCCTCAGAGCTCTCAGTTCATCAATCAGAAATTGGCTCATTTGACTACTATTTGTAACTTCTACAGACGGAAATCACCTACCCTAATTAAAGTTTTGTGCAAATCTCCTGTATTTCCTTTTGGTGTTCCTGGTCTAGCTGACCATCCAGGACTCCGGTGAATGAGGATCCAGTCTCTCACCAAGACCTGCCAGAAGTAACAGTACCTAACATTTTCTAACCAAACCTAGAAGGCTATTGACTTAATTTGGAAAGAGTAGCAAGGGAGCTGTCTTTCCCAAATGGCAAATTTCTGGATGCCATCAGCAGAGGTAAATAGGTACTCTTTTCTTTCTTATTTGTAATCTGCATTCATTGAAGATGCCGCAAGAAGGTGGGGGTGGCACCTAGCCATGCTACACCCTTCTGTGTGGGAGGGGGTTGCAACAATACAAACACTACAGCTTTCTACTGCTTACTTGGAAAAAAAAAAAATTCTTTTTAAGAATTTTCAGATCTGTTCCATGCATAACTTGAGTCAGACAAATCACATATACATCAAGTCTCTTCCTTTCCCAGGATACAAGTGTTCTCATATACCTTTGAGTTTAGCAGTGTATCTGAAGGGAGCAGTTGCAAATGCACATTGTTTCTGGTGAGAACACACAAATGGGCATGCCTGGTTACACCGCATTCCTCCCAGGTGTACGCACATGCATCATGGTCATGTTTTCCCCCTCAACACTGCACTGTTAGTCTCAGTCCCCTCTCCCACACTCCAGAAAACACCTGTGTGCTCCTCCCAAACCTACTTCTCTGCCTCATTCCAACCTCTGGTCCCCAACCTCTCCATTAACAATTTTTATCTAGTGAGTACAGGAGGTATTTGGGGAGTAATTAATTCCCTAAACTTTAAGTTCCAAGTAAACAACAGAAGTGTCAAGATACTGAAAAGCAGCAGATTGTCACACGACAAGCTATGTGGTTGCTTCACTGTATTTCCACAAAAATTATTTGCATTACTCATACACATGAGGGGGTTGACTTGTCATGATCAGACATTTGAGATGCAAATATTTATTGATGGCACAGAAGTATTACAACTTTTGTTTTTATTACTCATTATTTTAACACCATTAGTTAAGAGGCTTTGGAACACCAAAATCACTCAAGCCTGTTCTGCAGAAGGACCAAAAGAACTTACATTTTATCACTATTTTGTTTACATGATAAGCAATCCTGCTGCCGGATCAAGCTCTAAACCTAGAACTATGAGCTGAGAGCTGAAGTACACTGCAGTAGTGTACTACTGTCATAAAGAAAGCCTAAGAGTAAACCAACTCCTTCATTAAATTACAACAATTATAGGACAATAACTTCGTAAATACTATATTTTTATACCCTGTCCTAAATAGCATTCAGATGTCCAAAAGTATTAAAATACAGATTTTAATGCATTCCAAAATTTATTTATTTTTTAGCTGAATAAAGAGGACATGTCTCTTTGGTATAGAACACTGCCACACACAGCAGCCCTCCTCTACTCACGGATCTTCATGCCAAGTATTATACTGCACTTCAACAGAAAAGCATCAGCATTTACTTCTGCTAGTTTTTCAGCTTTAGACAGTCTTATTACACACAGACACCTTACACAGCCATCATAACATTACTCAGACCTTTTTCAACTGTTCATTTGCATTGAGTCCCATTTACAGACCTGCATCTCAAAATACCCTTTTGGAACAGGCAAATATTATATTATCATTGTTATTATTATGTTTTCAATACAATTTTAGTGGTAAGGAACAAGGAAGGAGAAAAACCCAACCCTGGTATCAGTCTTCTGGGCACAGTGTGAATGGATGGCAAAGGAAGGTGATATCATTAAAATTGAGATAGTTTGACAGTTTGCACTCTCCTACCATGAAGAGTATTTATTTTGTTTCTTTTAAGTAATATGTTGGAAAATTTCCAGGCAAGACAATATTTATGAAGGTGTTGAGAAGTAAAAAGAGCAAACTCTTCAGTGGCCATTAGAGCTTATAGCTGCAAGTGCCTTTTTTTCAAGATTTGGATTCTTCACAACAGATTTCTGATAAGGATTCCCACAAGTTCTGCATGTTTTATAGTTAATTTCATCTCGTTACAGGTGTCTCCTCATCAAAGCAAGAATGAGACTGATTGATGGTGTTTCTTTAGTTCATTCAGTTGATGGCAACTGTTGGTCACTGGGACCTTATACTTAGTATTAAATTTAAGAGATGGAGAGAAAAATATCCCGGAAAACCCAGGTGTGGAGATGAAATTTTCCATCTACCTTCTTCTCCTCTAACCTCATCTATCCCAGACACAATCTGAAGTTATTCCAGAACAGAAGGTAACTGCACTGGTAGTAACTGTCCAAGAGGAAGGGGGTTTAGGAGTTCAGCAGAATGGCTCACCTTGCAGTAAGTTCTGAAAACTTTTTTACCGTTTGTGATAATTCTCATTAAACAATGTGAAAACATTTTAGAAACACGAATCAGCTATGGTTCTTACACACATACTATAAAATAGGATACCAGGCCTAGGGCTACATAATATAAAAATCATCAGCAGAGAACACGAGCACACTAATTTTCAGTCCTCTGCTTTACTGTCACACTCTCAGTCAGACCTCTTAAGGCCAGTAGCCTTGCTCTTTCAATGTCAACAGCAAGACCAGACCAGTGCACTTCCAATCACTGTCCCACAGGCTGGAGTTGTGGAATCTCTAGAGGATGCAGAGCCCACTCCTGTGATTAAGCTTTCTGCTTGAAAGCCGCTCATTTATGGGCAAAGCTGAGGGGGTACATTTGTCAAGCCTTCATTTGAAGAGAGTTTGGTTAAAGGGGAACTTTAAAAAATATAAGGTGGATCCAGTGTGTTCCATTTTCCTATTCATTATGCAAGTGTACTCATTCAGAGGCCTCTTTATGTCATTCAATATAAATAAATACCTGCAGCACTACCAAGCAAAGAAAAAAAAGAGCACCGTGTTGTGAAGCAGAGTGGGAGACTTGTTGAGATGGTCTTGGATGTCATAATTATAACCTATTTAATATCCACACCTACACACCACCCCCCGAGTTTTACTCTTTAAATCACCGCACATGGAACAAACATCATCATCATTCAGGATGACACTTTTCTTTTTCTGTTTGTGCGTATGCAACATAGCTCTTAATAGATGCTTATATTGTAACTCTGGCAGCCACTATAGTTTACTTAGAACACCTGGGTTCGCATTAAGCTACTCGCCAGGCAGACTGACAGTAACACTATTGCAGTACAATACCCATCAGGGCAACACTCCTTCCAGGCTACCCTACATGTTGACAGGAGCTACAACCACGGCACAGATGTATCAGACCTTCTCCACCACGAAGTAGCTTTGTGCAAGAGCAGAAGCGTGGCAGGACACAAGCAAGATGTCCATGAGGTGTCTACCTGTCATTGAGTTGCAGACCTAACCTCTTTAGTCAGTATTAAAGATGCTCTTGTTCCAAAGGTATCAAGGGAAGGAAGAACAAGGCTAAAGCATGATCCCTTTGGCTGACTGATCGCCTTTTACCATGCAGGAGCTGAGGCCCACATCTTAGCTCTGTCAAAAAAGCATAAGTCTTTCTAGTTAACATTAAATATTAACTAACCTTCTATGTGTGCAATTTGCAGGCAGAACATTACTCCATGGCTGCACACATTCTATCAGTCCTGAAAAATATGGGGGAGGAAGGAAATGTGGCACTTACTCAAGGAAAGAAAAATGGAATTTAAAAAAAAAATAATTTTACACACACACATATATATATAGCCTTGATTTCTACCTAAATTTACAGATTGAATCTCTTCTGCTTCTTAATTACTAAAACAGTAATCAGATGGCTACTCATGACTATATATAATGACAAAATTTCTGTTCTTTCACACAAGTTTTATGTGGATATAACACCATAACTCAGCAGAAGCTGATTTCGAATTCAGATTGGCAGAAGATCAGATTCAGGACCTTTGTGAGTAAAGAAATATTCAAGAGTAATATAGATCCTCAAGTGGTACAAATCAGTCTGACCACGCTCAAACAAACTGTGATTTACACCACCAGCAGACTACCAGTATGCAAATAATCAAATAAGACTCTGTGACAAAGCTCTTTATGCATGTAATACAGTTTCACAAAATTAATGCACTCTTTAGATTACAGTTCATATAGGAAAGCAAATGCTAATATTCCAAGAGAGACAGCTAGTCTGACATATGGACTCCAGGATGTTTCACAGGAAGCTGTAAGAAGTCATTGGGCAGGAAGCACGAAAAACCGTGACCACTGTAATTTTATTTTTTTCATGTATGACTTAGGGTTTACTGGCCCATGTGCAGCAGGCAAGCCTAAAGCTTTGGAAGAGATTCACAGGAAACTCAGCTGAAGTTTAACACAAGTGTGAAAGAGAAGACCAAATAGATGCAAGTGGTAACACCTGGATTCCAAAGACTGTTTTTATGTATAAAGATTAATTAATCTAGCTTTTTATTTTGAATCTTTATATAAAACCACATAAATGAAAAGTTAAGATGCTGGAAACTACTGCCTTGGCTCTTCATTCTAACAAGCCTTCCCCAAGACAGAGGCCCACCACCATAAATAAGCAAAAATAATGTCAAACAACAATACATAACACCTTCCTATTCTGGTCAATGACTAAAGTCAGCCACAGTTATTGAAGGGAAGTAGAAGTCCTTTGGAGACAGCACACAAAGCACTGAATATGAAGGACTGAAACCAAGGTTACCTTCTCCTTGCTCTGAAACCCTTTATGGACCACATAGCTGGCAACATCCTTACTTTGATAGCTACTTCCTTCTCTGGATATAGTTTCTCATCATGCTGTGCTCCAGTCTGAGAGCTTGAAAAGGATGGCAGATTATTCAGCAGATAACGTCATTAAGTTAGTCAATGCACTTGGGTTATTTCCAAATAATTTCTCAGGGAATATTTCCTGGTGTGGATACAGGACTTTGTAGAAAGAAAATGTCAAAGAAATTATGGTTTTTCTGAATAAACACTTTGAGGGTTTTGTGATTAAGATGACCAACGTATTATTTTTTCTACCAAACTGAGAAAGATCCTTGATAACATCAGGATAAGCCTGAAACCCTTCCCCAACCCAAACCATTCTTCCTACCCACCACTGCACTCAGCAGGCCTTCCTCAATGGCTCCTTTTACAATTAAATGTCCTCTTAAAAGCTAAGTTAGGAGTCTAATGCTCTTACCACTGCTCTTCAACAAAGGTGCAATGGAAGAGCAGCTCAACTGAATGATAGAGTCTCTACACACGACAGCACTGAAGAGGGGCAAAACACTTTGCTTCCTCTCTGTTTCGTTGCTGCCTCTTCCATACACAAGAGCTGGGCAGGAATGGACAAACCTCAAGACAGAAACTTCAGATCTGCCTTTGTTTGCCACCAGCAGTTCTGCAGAATATCATGCATGAATAGACAGCTTTTGTTCAAATGGGGGGGTGGGGGAGGGCAGGGAGAATCAACAAGAGGGCAAATAAAAATCAAAAATAAGATGGGAGCAGATGCAGGACAAAAAAAAAAAAAAACAACTTATGGGGCACATGGAAGAAGAAATGAAGATGAGATAGATGTATGGCAAGAAATACTGGAATAAACCTTAATACTAATTTAAATAGGAGACATGTCAGGGAAATTTATTTTGAGATGGGTGCATACCTGTAAGATGAGAAGTGAGAGAGAGAGTTAGTATCAGGAATCACATGTTTTGCCCCAAAACACTGAAATTCTTTCTGAATCATTAATAGGCAGCTTCCATAGCAGATGTGAAACAAACAGAATCCTAAATTCTATCTGTATGTTCATAGAGCCCTGGTGCTTTAAAGATGTGATGGCTGTCATGTTTTGAGTTAAAAATGAAAGCATGGTAATGAAATATAACAAACAAACAAAAGAACCCACAAAAAAAACCCCTGTAACACCACTAAATCCAGCCTCCAGAACAGGGCAAATTATTTAAGTACCATGCACTTAAAAATAAGTGTAAACGCAGATGCTTCAAAATACCTTTGCAGTTTTATTTTCTTTAGGGCACCTTACTTGAGTAAGAGATCTGTTATTAGCATTTAAAGCTCTAAGCCACTCTGGTGTTATGCTCGAGTTATTCCGATCAGGAAACAAGGCAAAACACAAGTAATGCCATGGTGATGGATACAAAGTGCTACTTTCTCTCCAAACCTTGAAGTCAGCTCTCTATAGAAGAGTAAGCAAGATGAAGTAGTGCTCTTCCATTTCTGCTAGCACACTTTTCATCTTGACAACTGAAGGTAAATGCCAGGATAGGGGTTTGAGCTCTTGCCATGATTCTAGCAAACCATCAGCCTACTTTCAAGAAAAATCAACCTGTTCGGAGATTTTTTTTTTCTTCAATAAAATAAAAAACAAAACAAACAAACAAAAAAAACCCCACAACAAAACTGTCCATGCACCATGCATGCAGATGCAAACTGAATAACTCTTAAATTAAGAGCCAGTCAAAAACGTGTGCTCCTGGGGGCTGGTAATGCTACAGAGATCTCATTTTTATCTCTGTGTTGTTGTCTTGTAACCAGACCCATTTATCCGTGCTGGCTGAAAGTCAGGACATCTGCTCCTGACAAAATTTTGACATTTCTAAATTTCCATTTTTTTCCAAATTGGAAGAAAACCAAATATTTTTCACATTTCCTATAAATGCTCTAAAAAATAACAATTCCAGGTTAGCACACACTAGAGTTCCTCTAATTAGGATATGGGGTGTTTCTTCTGTCAAATATCAAAATGTTTCATTATCACCCCAACAACTGACATTTTGCAATATCTCATTTTCTAGACCAGTCAATATTTTATAACTGCTCTTAAAAGATATTTTTTAATGTAATGATTTTTAATAAAATTGAAAAAAAGTATTAAGTCAGAGTGATGTGATGCCACTGAGGTGTATAAATTACTCTGTATCACACATACATACATATATATTTACCCCTATAGATATATTACCTATATAAACAATTAGTGAATGGGGAACTAAAGACTGGCTTCTCTTGGTTTTTTTCTAAGACTGACTTACTCTTATTATCTTGAACACAAAGGGAATAAAAGCTTTTCCAGTAAGGCATGTGATCACCCATTCCCTGTCTTCTAAGAACCTTTTTCTGTGAATTTTTTTTCAAAAACAGAATTATCTTGAAGATATTGCAGTGTGGTACAGAATCCACTTAAGGGGAACAAAACTAAAATTATCCTCAAAACTGCCTGCTATAATCAAATGTAATGCTGTAGGAGACTCAAAGTATTGATCCTAGGAGGGAACGGAATGTGTTTATACCACAGCAACTCAGATTTCACTTTGGGTGCCCACAAGATAATTCCTCTCTTAGGTAGAAGAGGTCCACATCTATTTCTCGATTTACATCCCGTCTGCTCACATGCTAGACTACAATAAAATCAAAAGACTCATTCTACAGCAAATGGAAAATCCAGATGTCCATTCAATCAAGTATTATGTGCTCTACCCTAATTAAGTTTCTCCTGAAGGCTTAAAGTGAACTTCAACCTAATCCTCACTTGTTCAGGTTTCCAATACAGTTTACACACTTCATACAGATGTAGGATCCCAGGAGCCCCTTGGAGCCCTGGACAGTGAAAGCACTCCACATAGTGAGCTTTCTGATTTGACAATCACTGAAGTTGGAAGACACCTCTGGAGATCACCAAGCGCAGCCCCCTACTCACAGCACAATCAACTAGAGCAGGACTGTGCCCAGCTAGGTTTTTGAACATCCACAGACGGAGATTCCACAACCTCTCTGGATAACTTGTCACAGTGTTTCAGCACCATGCCAGGAAAAACTTTGTTCTCATGTTTAAACGGAATTTCCTGCATATCAATTGCCTGTTGTCTCTTGTTCTTTCACTGGACACCACTAAGAAGAGTCTGGCTCTGCCTTCTTTACTCTTCCTAGGTATTCGTACACACCAATAAGATCCCCCTGAGCCTTCTCTTCTCCAGACCGAACCGTCGCAGCTCTCTCAGCCTCTCCTCATATGTCAGATGCTCCAGATCCTTAATCATCTTAGTGGCCCTTCACTGCCCTCGCTCCAGTATGTTCATGCCTTGTAGAGGGGAGACCAAAACTGGACTCATTGCTCCAGACATGGCCTCAACAATGCTGAGTACAGGGGAATAATCCCTTCCCTCAACCTGCTGGCAACAGTTTCCCCAATGCTGCTGGTGCACTTCTGGCTCACATTCCGCTTGCCGTCCATCAGCACTCCCAGGACTCCATTTGCAGTTCAATTTGTCATAATCACATCAATGCAATCACTGCAAAGTTAATTTGGCACAATGGGTGTTGTAATCCTGGGGAGTGTTTGGTGCTGGAACCGTTCATATTTTCAGGCTACTCTCTTATCATAACAGTTCTCTACCTTCCCTCATACTAGGTGTGTGGGAAAAGTCAACAGATAAGTATCAGCCACCCAATTACTACCCCATTATTGCTTCAATATATACAAAACACGCTCCTGCTTGTGGTCTAACCACTTGCTTCTCTTATTCTCAAGGGCTTCTTTCCAACATGATGCCCTTAAGAGAAATAAATACACCCAGCTGGACCCGATCATCTCGTTCAGCAGCATGCTTTGGACAACTGCAAGTAGTAAACAGCAGAAGTTCAAGAAAATCTAATGAATAATTTCAGAAAAGTTTGTCAACAGGCACATACCCACTCATGACCCACTCATTACCTAAAACTTTGTTTTCAACAGAAGCAACTGGTCTCACCAGTTGCAAAAGGGGGTTCTGGTCTTGATGACTCACTGGTCTCATGTACTGCAGCAGTGCCCAGGAAAGCCACAGCCCTGACAGTCAGCTGGTGAGAGGCTGGAGCCCTCCAGCTCCCAGCTGAACAGGTCTGCTCTTGGTTGAGAAGTGCGTCAGAGGAGCTCATCACCACCTGAGTTCAGCCACTATTCCCAAAACTTCTCAGATCACTTTTGTTTCACATAGATTTAATTTTGTCTCCTTTGCCACACTGTAATGCCCGCAGGGTTAGACTAGCATACCATGCTTATGCTGTCCACCTACAAAGTGTCAGCAGTTGCTGTACCAAGGTTAATTCCTGTACTTCTTAAGAAACATATCTTGTTAAGATTGTCCCCTCCATGACACCACACCAGGCAATTTGTTAATGTTGGGTTATTACCCCCAACCCTCCAAGAGAAACCAAGACAGGGAGGATACTATTAAAAGGAAGCTTTTATTGCACTCACACAGAGAAAAAAATGCAAGTGATGTAGATATATTGCTTTAACCATCCTAGTGTGACCTGTGAGTGCAAAGAAGGCTTTTCATCATTTCAGACCAAACTTTAAAGTGGGTCATTTATAATACTAAAATGAGGTTTAGGTTAGTGAACCTGAAAGAGGCTTCATTAATAGAAGGCAGTTTGGGGAACCTTAGCATTCTGTTCCTCCTTTGCAAAAGGTAACTTGGATTAATAGCCGATATATAAATATATATGTGCCTTACATATTATAAAATACACAACATGGCTAACTGGATGGCTGTTATGCTTCCTTATGGCTCTTCGACATTCTTAGTAATTGTACAGACAATTACCTTGAGAGTTAAAATTTGATTATGCTACATCAGTAACAATTACATGAGGCTTCACAATTGCTCAGCAATATGAAAGCTTACTAACAGCAAAATTTGTGATTACGAGATGTATTAACTACAAAGGAAAAAAATCATTACAGTTTATTCTCTGCTTTTGGTACAGAAGTCACAGCTTTGTGTTACAGGTCCACCAGCATTATGAAAATAATCTCTTAAGACTGTAACTGGCTATGTTAAATACTGCAGCTCTCCCACCTCCACCACAATTTGACTACTTCAGAATAACCAGAAAGGTATCATCCTCATGAGAAATTGAGGGAGTTGAGTCAGTCTTCCATAAGGACCAGGTGCAAAAAGGACTTTCTCGCAGAGGAGGGAAGATTTCAGCCCATCTGACTGTCAGAAACTTTGCTCACATTAAAGCAACACATCAGCGATTCCTCCACTTTCAAGTGATCAGAGACCCACACGTCTCCCTCCCTTTCCCTTGACCTGGATGCCCCTCACTGCTGCACCCCCAAAATCTGTAAGTGCCCAATGAGTGAACGGAGTCACTGGTGTGGGAGACCACAGAGCAACAAAGGTGTTAGATGAATACCTCTAAGGAACTGTTGATACACATCTGACTGTCCATAAGGTGCCAACTACAGTCTTAAGCATACTACCAAATATTATACACTGTTACATCACTTAGGAAAGCTACAGAGTTCTATGCTGTAATTTTAACTTTCTTCTTAAAACTCCAAGACCACCTTGAGATAGGCACAGAAACCTCAAATGCTATTTAACTGACAAAGTACTGTAGGCATGGAATATTTAACAACTGTTGGGAAAAACTGAACACAAATATGGTCAAGTAAGTATTGTTCAGCTCAGGCAATCCCCTTCTTCTCTACCCTGTTTGATAACAGAGATAGAGTCAAGGGTACAGATTTCCCCAAATGTTAATTTACTAAATACTTTGTATAGACTAATAAGACACTGGTCTGCAGATGTGTAGAGAGATGCAGCATACCAGAAGCTCTTCTTTTTCTGAGAACAAATTCTTAGCAAATGCTTGTTTACCAGCAACAGAGGCAGAAGTAGGAGCAACCAAAAGAGCTAGAGGCAATTTGGATCTAACTGCACAGTTAACAGGAATCCAAGAAGGAATGAAGTGGGAGTTTCCAGCAGTAACTGGAACCTGCACTCAGACAAAACCCCAGTAACAGCAGCTCTGCCCCAGTAACAGGCTCCCAGTACCCACTAGTAACCTGTCACTGAAACCTTTCCCTTCGCTGAGCTATGGTTTTGTTGTCATACATCTGTCACACAGATATTTTAGAAATCAGTTTTAATAAGCTCAACACATATTTCCCATTTAACTCCCAATTTTGAAATTGGCACTAATGTGCACTTATAAATGTTCCTTTATGAAGGACATTTAAATAGTATACATTTTATCCACTCCACCTTCTTTTAAAGGAACTTTTAAAGCTTCTCTAAGCTTACATCTGAACATACAACTACATTACACAACAGAGATGTGTACCAGCCAACACAGACACAATCAAAGTGGGTGCCAGGATAGACAACAGCTCTCCAGGTAAAAACAATCACTTTGTTGTGAGGTGTCTACTTGTGGTACTGGCTGAAGCTCAAACACTGCAACCCGAGGAAAAAAAACTGGTTATATAAAGGAAAATATAAATGACAGCATATTAATTACTAGTGAAAAGAAACAGAGAAATGGATAGTACAGTCAGCGAGACAAATTTATTTTAAAGCTATTTAGTGTTAATACTCTATTGGTACTATTTTAAAAAGAAACTGGTTTAAAGTTTTTTTTCTGGTTATTTTCTTTACATCATCTGTGTCTTTTAATAGGAAGTTATCAATTTCAATGTCCTATTCCATTTCAACAGAATTAAGCATTTATTAAATAGTAATCAAGCAAAAAAAAAGACCTTACAGGTTGTCTTATGAAAAAGAGAAATTATAAAAAACAGAGTAAAAAAGAAAACTGAGACAGTTATTGTCAGTGACCACATGCATCCACTTACACACAAGTGAATTGTACATGAATGATCAGATTTTGCCTAACGCACAGGGAACTAAGCAAGAAATCTACAAATATCACAGCCTACAAACAGGTTTTGACAGAAATAACAATCATTGCGCCACCCAACCTCCCTAGATGAGGTTTTAGGTTGCTGGAAATGCAGCAAGTTTGTACACCCTCTTGTATCCCGTCTAGCCTCCTTGTTGTTGTAAGAAAGCACCGATGTCTTAGATATTATGAAAATCAAATTTGTATGTATACACCACATAAGAGAAACATCTGAAAGATTTTAATGTATTGTCACGGGAATGAATTTTTACAGTTTGCAAAATCTATATATCCTTGTTATATTTTATATCTATATATATGTGCACACACACAGTCATCGTATTGTCACCTTGATCCACTAGGAATTCTGCTGTGACATACCAAATGACAGCCAGATGAGGTTACTTTTGAGGCTGAATTATCATTATAAAAGCAAAATGTCATATAAAAGCCGTGAATTTCCATATGCTCCATGTCTAGAGTATCTTGATCTGACTGACAGTAAATGATGAGGCTGGCTCAGTGTAAATCAGTACAGCTGGAGGGCTGTTCCTATATATAATCAAGCTATTCCTAACCATATGGCCATTCCATCAACTGAGGAGTATCAGCCCCACCTTTGAGAACTGCCCCCACATCAAAGCAAGAAGACAATAAAGGCATTAGATGTGCTGGTCAGGGATAGCAGGACAAGGAAATCAACAAAAAGTAGTTTATTTGAAAGGAATAAAAAAAATTAAAATTTATTAATTTCAAAAGTGTTTAGATTTGTTTCTTGACTTGATTAGTTGATTCAGCAAAGCAATAATAATTAAAAGATCACAGTATGATTAACTCTGTTAATAGTAGGTGAATATGTATAGAAAAACATTTCCAAGTTCTGTCATTTCAGTTGCACCTGCAAATATTTACACACAAGTATATGTGTATATAGAACATAAATATATACACATAAAGGAAGTCAACTTTTAACCCTTAGCATGACAAATTTTATCCTTCAGACGTATCAAGAACTTTGTAAGCAAAGACACATGAAGTCCAAATCACAGCTCCCCCTGAACAATATTTCTTACTGCTGCGAAGATCCATGAAGTTAGTCACCCTTCACAGCAAGGGAAGTAACTATGATGTTACTGCTCCAGCAGCCTACCAGTCAGCTGCTGTGAAAGAGTGAAAATAATGGATATAAAATACATAACTAGATTCTTAACACCCCGTGGCTGCTTACCTACCAGTATAAAGAATTGCAAGAGCACCTGTATTAGGCATCTTACAAATCAAAACAAAGAATACACAGATGTTGCAAATATTGAAGTGCTATATATAAAGATATAAAGTACATCTGTTTTTTTTTTTTCACATGTATTACAGCATCAATTTTTATTTTTTCTTTAATTCTAGATACCATTGCAAAAACTGGGGACTGTTACACATCTGCCAAATCTTGTTCCAGGATACAGCATGTACAACATCAGTCATCCACACTTTGAGTTTTGAAAGGAAAAAATGTAGCTGTTTTAACACAGAGAAGAATGAAAAAATTATTGGTTTAACAGATATTCCTCTCTTTTATTCCAGATCTTGCATAGCTTTATCAATTGAAATAATTGCAAGCCTTTAACTAATGATGTGCATGAGGCATTTCTGTGGCTCCCAAACAAAACACAGCGGTCTAACAAAATAAATTATACTGAGCAATAATAAGGCTTCATCTTGCCCCCATTCAAGTCAAACACAATCTTGCTTTGATCAGTGGAAGCAGGTCCAGTCACTTTTGCCCAGCCAGCTTTAATAAGATGCTCTACATAAAAAAATCACAATTCTACCATCTGGTTGAATCCCACACAAAACAGCCAGATCCTGCTCTCACAGTGGAGTTTTGCAACTGATTTGAAATTAAAAAGGAAAAAAAAACCCATATTTAAGTAATTGTTAATAAAACGTCTTCGGAGGTTTCTCATCAACTATCAGGCTAGCAGAATTGCATTTCCAGATCTAAATTTCAAAATTAGCCTAAAGAATATCAGAGAATTACGAGAACGTACCAATTTTCTCATCTGTATAACTAACACTTAAAAATATAATGTACTGCAAAATTAAAAATTACTTTAATTGAAGAAAAATAATCAGAAAGAGGGGATACAGACTAATAAATAGAGTAGCTTCTATAATGCTAACAACACCCACTAGCAGAAACAATGGGATTCTAAATTTAGGCTAAAATAGTCTCCCTGACTGTTCCTCCATCTAAACACGGTCCTGCTGTGATACATACTGCAGTTCAGATGTCAAGGGATGAAACATCACTTTCAGCATGTGAAAGTACACATTGTACAGACAGCAAAGGAAAAAAAAATCCACTAATCATTTGACATTATCTAAATAATACTTGGCACTCAAATTTTAACTATATTGCAGTATTAAAACTTAGGATAAGTGTTTAAATCAACTTTTGATAACCTCAGATTTTTGGGCAGACCATAAGTTTTGCTGTCTCTTTTGGCAAACAAGTAGAGCAACACAGAAGTTAACAACTGCCCACCACAGCTTATTTTTCAGAACAAATATGGTCCTCTCAACTAAGTAATGAAAACAGCCAAGTTTTTCACAAACCAACATCCCAGGTGCCATATTCTAACCAGGGTGACAGAATGCTGAGGAGATGCAGTGTTACCTGGGCGATCAGCTATTTTATCATGTTTAAAGCACCTTTATAGACTTTCTCTGGCAAGTGGTCACTATTGGTCTTCCTAAATCTTCCTTGCCTACCCTAACAGGACTGCCCAGAAAGACAGCACTGAGAACACTTAGGTGATGGCACAGGGAATCGCTCTTTTGTTCTCTGCAGACGGAGGGAACACCACCTTTGTCAGGCTGCGCAAGTGAGCAACCCGCTTGGCTTCAGCTGCCTCCCCGCGACAGCCGGCCTCTGTTAAACACCCACCGAAAATAAACAGTCACGGCTGACCAATCACTAGTTTGACGTCTTGTATTTAAATATACACAAATATGTATTATATGTTTTTGAAATGTCTATTTTCAATTCAGCACTCTCAAAGAACTGCGAACTTGGTTTAGTGACGAGCAACGTCCGGAAAGTTTCCTCACCGAGATCCCGCATCCTCGCAGCACTTGCGGTGTTTCCGAACA